>NC_092174.1:15907485-15929985 GCF_045791955.1 Oncorhynchus clarkii lewisi | reverse complement strand
GCGCTTCAGCACTCGGCGGTCCCATTCTGTGAGCTTGTGTGGCCTACTACTTTGCGGCTGAGCCGTTGTTGCTCCTAGATGTTTCCACTTCACCATAACAGCACTTACAGTTAACATGGGCAGCTCTGGCAGGGCAGAATTTTGACTAACTAACTTGTTGGGAAGGTGGCATCCTATGACGGTGCCACGCTGAAAGTCACTGACCTCTTCAGTAAGGCCATTCTACTGCCAATGTTTGTCTATGGAGATCGCACGGCGGTGTGCTCGATTTAATACACCCGTCAGCAACGGGTGTGGCTGAAATAGACAAATCCACTAATTTGAAGGGGTGTCCACATATTGTTGTGTATTAGTATATTAGTGGGCCTGGTATACCTACTTTAACAATGGGGGAAGGAGGCCTGTTTACTTGTCATTCTAAGGTCAAGATAGATACATGATTCAAAGCCAGTCCTCTTAAAGCTGATCTTAAAGCAGCTGGCTATATATTATTCCCTTTGTGGAGGATCCTATTTCTACCCGAAGCAACGTCTTCCCTTAATGGACAGGAAGGATGCTTCTCCTACACATCTGAATCGGTACTTAAGGACACCGCAAGGCCGCACTTCATTCTACATTCAGCTCCACTACTGTAAATTGGAATGACATCCATGAATGACATGAATTGTATGGTATCCAAGAGGAATTCACATGAAAGCACAGTGCCATTCCAATTCATGTTCTATCCAGGGAGCAGATAGCGAAGAAGAAAAAAACATAGCAACTGAGGCTCTTCTGGGCCCCTATTCATTAAGCGTCTTAGAGTAGGAATATCATATCAAATTGAATAAGACTATATGGACAGGGGGGATCTGATCCTAGATCAGAACTCCTGCTACTATGAGATACTTTGTGAATACAGGCCCCAAACCTGGGTGAACAGACAGCTAGTTCCAGTCCTGCAGGCTGACAGTACTGTACCGTAACTCAGGGAGGTGATACAGCTAGTTCCAGTCCTGCAGGCTGACAGTACTGTGCCGTAACTCAGGGAGGTGATACAGCTAGTTCCAGTCCTGCAGGCTGACAGTACTGTGCCGTAACTCAGGGAGGTGATACAGCTAGTTCCAGTCCTGCAGGCTGACAGTACTGTACCGTAACTCAGGGAGGTGATACAGCTAGTTCCAGTCCTGCAGGCTGACAGTACTGTACCGTAACTCAGGGAGGTGATACAGCTAGTTCCAGTCCTGCAGGCTGACAGTACTGTACCGTAACTCAGGGAGGTGATACAGCTAGTTCCAGTCCTGCAGGCTGACAGTACTGTACCGTAACTCAGGGAGGTGATACAGCTAGTTCCAGTCCTGCAGGCTGACAGTACTGTACCGTAACTCAGGGAGGTGATACAGCTAGTTCCAGTCCTGCAGGCTGACAGTACTGTACCGTAAGTCAGGGAGGTGATACAGCTAGTTCCAGTCCTGCAGGCTGACAGTACTGTACCGTAACTTAGGGAGGTGATACAGCTAGTTCCAGTCCTGCAGGCTGACAGTACTGTACCGTAACTCAGGGAGGTGATACAGCTAGTTCCAGTCCTTGATATAAACCATTTGATCCTTCCCAGAACCTTCCCAGTCCGCCTCGTTTTAGAATCACCTGCAATTAGGATGTTGCTGTTTCTGCAGACGTGCTGACAGACACACTGACAGACAGACGACCACTGGGTGATACATACGTAGTATGCTATCCACACACACACACACACACACACACACACACACACACACACACACACACACACACACACCATTACTGCATCAGCAGTAATTAGGATTAAGGATTACTACATGGCAGGCAAGAGATGAACAGGCTTTAATGAACTATGTGGAGACATGCAAGTAAACAGAGGTAGACAAGCCCCATGATGACAGTATCTCTGGGGAGAACAGCCCCCCCCCCCCCCCTGCTAGGCTGCTCTCCTGGCTGCTGCTGCAAGACGAAGGAGCTGTGCTGAATCAGCGCTTTCTGCTAAGCTCTGCCAGCGCACCTCCATACGTTTACTCAGGCACACTAACACACACACACACACCGTCAGAGATCACATACACACAATTGCTCACGTGCAATATAATAAGATACACGCCATCAACTAAGAACAACCAACTTCACACACACACACACACACACACACACGCACACACACACACTCATTATGAGTTGGGTACACATAGGGTTGTTACGGTGACTGTATTACCGCCACACCGGCGGTCACTAGTCATGATGGCAGTCAAATTCCATGTGACCGTTTATTCACAGTAATTCGTTTTCTCCAAGCTCTGATGCTGCTGCTGGTCATTAGTAGCCTACCAAACTTGCTAACTGACTGCTACTCAGCACTGTACTGGCGCTCTAATCACACTTACATCAGTGCAAATGTAATCAAAAATCAAATCAAACACTTCATGAGAGCCCATGAGTTCATGTTGCACAACATTTCTGTAGGCTATGTAATTGTGTGAGAAAACAGAGTGATGGCCTCTATTAAAAAGAGGAGGATCCCATCAGCTTTCTATAGGCTAGACCTACTATATGTATTTCTCAACCTTCCTATTATTAAGCACATTGCTTCTCTGTAAAACAGGAGTATAGCCTACCTGGCTGGCATGAAAATGAACCATGGGAAAAGCAACCTCCATTCGCTATTTAAGTGCAAAGATGACATGTATTTTTTCCCAACTGCCCCTGTTTCGATACAGGTGCAGGAAAATGGTCCATTCTAAATCAAAACAAATTTTACACATATATTATTTAGTCAAGATTAAATCAAGAATAGTTTGATGGGTGACAATATTAGCCTATCACGCTTTTGCAAATTTTTCAAATCAAAGTCGTAGCCTATCCCATAGGCCTATACATTTTGATAAGGTTTGTATCACAACTAAAGTGTCCAAATAACTTCTTAAAATGAAGCACATTAATCCACTTTACAAAGGGTGCAGAGCCTAACTGGCATACATAAGCAGCTTGTGAGTTTCAAGTTTGGGGAAGATAATTTTCACCATAAAAATGCCCCTTTATAATAAAAGCATTACATGCATAATTGCATTTGTGGTCACTTCTGATAACGGTGTTTTCCGCAAATGGAACATTCACTCTTACTGCCGTGTGCGCATTGCTGCTCTTATAATCATAATTTTTTTATTTTTAATTATGCGCTTATAATCAGCATTTTAAGTTAAACGTTCTGATCAGTTGCGTCAGCCTCATTGCATAAAACAGGTTTTTTGATGCTAGTGGTTGTATTAATTTGGGAAACTTTCGCATCCCACAACTGTCCCAGACTATATTTGGAATATTTATTTCTCGCACAGAATAGAATAGAATAGGGCAACTTTTGTACTATGGGGGATAGTAGATTGACACAGGCTAGTGCTTTTGCTGTTTGTTAGACCTACTCATCTTGTTGGCCGACGAAAAGTAAATGTGGACAGTTTTTCCAATAGCTTCAATATGCACCTCGGAATCGGATAAGGACGCAGGCAGTTGCATCACTAATGTGTCTGTCTTCACTTGTAGCCTGTGAAAAATACTTGATGACGTGACAGAGAGTCATGTGAGTGAGAGGTGCTTCGGAGCAAGCAGCACTCAGGGAGAAGGGAACTGTAGTTATCGGCCACAGGCTGCAAAAGGTATGGATTTTTTTACGAGGATTATGGCCACACAAAGGGGATGCAGCCGGGAAATTTGAGGCATTATCAAGTGCTTGTCAAATTGTGACAGATGAAGTGTGTTCAACCTACGCAAAAAACATACAACTTTTCATACAACTTTTTTCAAATCATCATTAGAGTCGCATCATGCAGCCTTAGAATGCATTGAAAATCCAAACATACAGCCCAACATTGGTAGAACAACTAAATTAGGCATACAGGAGTACCCAACCCTAGCGTACACACACACACACACACACACACACACACACACACACACACACACACACACACACACACACACACACACACACACACACACACACACACACACACAAACTCTCTCATACAAACTCTCAAACACACAAATACACACAAACACACCCACCGGTCTGAGGAACTGTGCAGTCTACTGTGAGGGGTGTGTGTGTGAGAGTGTGTTGTCAGAAAGGTGAAATAAACTAGTCCAGTTTTGTCCCTGGCAGCAGAAAGCCTATCCATAGCGCCACGCTGCTAATACACCAATCAATAGCTATTACATTCCCTGTTACACACCTGCAAGCAGGCAGGCATACGCACACACACAAAGAGGCACGCGCACACAAAGACACCTCGGTGCGTACACCTGCGTCCCTTACTGCACAGACAGCTGGCACTCATATCACAACCGAAGCGGCGCTGCACAATCTATAAGAAAGCAAAAATAAGTTAGTTTGCGAGAATGTTCTGTCCATCAGATTGATAAAGCTTGTTTTGTCTCTTGCTAACAGAACTTTAGCCCTTCCAGACGTATGCATACATTTTCCACATACAGTACGTGCAAAGGCACACACACACACACACACACACACACACACACACACACACACACACACACACACACACACACACACACACACACACACACACACACACACACACACACACACACACAAACTGCTCTGCGTATTACATTACAGACTACACTGGGAACAGATCCAGGAGAGGGAGGAGGGAAGATATCAGCTCTACCCTCGTCTTCTCTACTCATTTCCTCTCCTCCACCTCTTCGCTATATCTCTCTCTCCCTATCTCTTAGTCTTTGCAGCGTCAGGTTATTATTCTCATTGCAGATGGAACTGTGACTGACGGAGAATGATCATATTCTATATTCTATCTGCTCACCATTCCCTGGGTTACAGCCAGTGGTGGAGAAAGTACCCGATTGTCATACTAGAGTAAAAGTAAAGATACCTTCATAGAAAATGACTCAAGTAAAAGTGAAAGTCACCCAGTAAAATACTAATTGAGTAAAAGTCTTAAAGTATTTGGTTTTGAACATACTTAAGTATCAAAAGTAAATATAATTGCAAAAATATACTCAAGTATCAAAAGTAAAAGTAAAAATAATTTCACATTTCTTATACTAAGCAAAGCAGACAGCAATTCTTTTTTGTTATAATTTTTTTTTAATGGAGAGCCTGGGGCACACTCCAACACAGGCATGATTTACAAACAAAGCATTTGTGTTTAGTGAGTCTGCCAGATCAGAGGTAGTAGGGATGACCAGGGATGTTCTCTTGATAAGTGAGAACATAAGTATGTGACCTGTCCAGGAAAACCTTGGGGACCTAGTTACTGTATGTATGGCCTAGGCATGTCCATGGAGTTGATTGGATGGCACAATGTTATTCTCACTATATTACTCATGTCACACTGGAGAGAAATAATGGCATGATACATTGCCATTGCTGAATGCATTGCAGACCATATAGAAGGTGCCTAAATTTATCAATTCCCCTCTTCCCAAAGGAGAAGTAAGAAAATGTGCGTCTGTTTGATATGGGAGTTACATTGAGTTGACAGGCTCAACTGGTTACATTGCATGAATAGCAATATAGATTCATGTCTACTGAACAAATATATACATGTAAAGTGTTTGTCCCGTGTTTCATGAGCTGAATAAAAAGGTCCCAGACATTTTCCATACGCACAAAAAGTGTATCTCCCTTAAATGTTGTGCACACATTTGTTTACATCCCTGTTAGTGAGCATTTCTCCTTTGCCAAGATAATCCATCCACCAGACAGGTGTGGCATATCAAGAAGCTGATTAAACAGCATGATCATTACACTCTCAAATGTGCCGTTTTGTCACACAACACAATGACACAGATGTCTCAAGTTGTGAGGGAGCGTGCAATTGGCATGCTGACAGCAGGAATGTCCACCAGCGCTGTTGCCAGAGAATGTAATGTTAATTTATCTACCATAAGCCGCCTCCAACGTCGTTTTACAGAATTTGGTAGTAGGTCCAACCGGCCTCACAACCATGCCAGCCCAGGACTTCCACATCCGGCTTCTTCACCTGCAGGATAGTCTGAGTCCACCCACCCAGACATCTGATGAAACTGAGGAATATTTCTGCCTGTAATTAAGAGCTTTTAAAAATTCTGATTGGCTGGGCCTGGCTCCCAATTGGGTGGGCCTATGCCCTCCCAGGCCCACCCATGGCTACGGTCCAGCCCAGTCTTGGGAAATCCATCGATTAGGTCCTATTGAAATGATTTAAATAGACAGATTTCCTTTTAAGAACTTTATTATTTTGTTCAGTATAGATTCAATGTAGATTCTGCAAGAAAAGCAGGTTCCTTCCCCCCTATATGTTATGGGGAAGGTGTGTAATATAGCATTTTATGTTGTCATCATTGGTTAGGCCCTTCTCTCCTAGAGTCTATAGCATGTACAGTATAGGCCACTGTGACCAGGCCTAGTCACGTATGATTTGATGTGTGTCCCCGTGTGAGTGTATGTCTCTGTCTCTCTCTCTCTCTCTCTCTCTCACTTGATGTCTGCATGGACCACAACCAACTCTAGCTACAACGAAAGAATGACACGCAGCAAAATAGATCAGTCATTATTTAATGAGCCCTATCTCTCCCTTACCTTGGGGGCGAACGAGCATGCAGCGCATTGGTTATTACCTCTAATAGCCGGGAAGAGGACTAGACTGCTGTCGGGCTGCTCCTCTGAAGGGGCTATTCATTTGGCTAGACAATTAGCCTATGAGCCCCTAATGGACCCGCAGTGGCACATTAGGCACAACGACCCACCAAGAATAGAAAGGATTAAAAGGCGGATGCTCTCCTTTTCAATGTGCACGTGCAGGCATCTAAAAAGACAAGCCTAGCTCTCTATGTCTCTGCCTGCCCCAAGCCCAGTCTCCTCCAATATGTCTGTGCACCTACGTTTGATTGCGGAACAGAGAAGCAGATATGAGGTTTTTAGTTGTTTTGTGTGGAACACTTCAAAGATAGCCTTTTCTGGACAAGTAATACTTTTGCAAGAGAAATATAGCTTTAAAGTCTTCAAATGGAACGTAGACCCCAGTTCTGGAATACCTTGGGGAGGCAAGAGTTGGAATGTAGGCAATACCAACTATGATTGCCTTGTTTCTACGATTGTTGAAAGCCGTGTTATTATCTGTATGTCTTCCACTTGAGCTGCTGTGACTACCGACTGAGTGCAGTAGGAGTCGCTAATATTACGCAACTTTATGACTACGTAACGTTATGACTATAACTGACGTTCCAGTGGCACAGTTCTACCATGGGGCATAGAGAAAATGCTATTTTACACATTTTGCCATGAGGCTGAGAGAAAAGGTAGCTGTTTTAGAGCTACTTTCCTGCTACTCTCCACAGTCTGAGAGCAACCAAAAAAAAAATTCTTATGATATGTTATCTGGGGGGCCCGACCTCCGGGGGGAACCCAAACCCTCCCAAAATAAACACCTGCACACAGGCAGGCATATACGCACACGCACAGACACACGCACCAGTCTTATTTTTGTAAAATAATTATAATAATGCAGTATATATTTAAGTGATAATGCTCGAGAAGCCGTGTTTGGAGGATATATTGGCACGGGTGTTGTTAGGCCCGAGATGAACTCATCCCAAACCATCTAAATTGGGTTGAGGTTGGGTGATTGTGGGGGCCATCTGATGCAGCACTCCATCTCTCTACTTGGTCAAAATGGCCCTTACACAGCCTGGAGGTGTATTATGGGTCATTGTCATGTTGAAAAACAAATGATAGCCCCAAGAAGTGCAAACCAGATGCAGAATGCGGTGGTAGCCGTGCTGGTTAAGTGTGCCTTGAATTCAAAATAAATCACTGACAGTGTCACCAGCAAAGCACCCCCACACCATCACACCTCCTCCATGCTTCACGGTGGGAAATACACATGCAGAGATAATCCGTTCACCTTCTCTGTGTCTTACAAAGACACAGCGGTTGGAACTAAAAATCTCAAATTTGGACTCATCAGACCAACGGACAGATTTCCACATGTCTAATGTCCATTGCTTGTGTTTCTTGGCCCAATAAACTTTTTACTGGGGTCCTTTAGTAGTGGTTTCTTTGCAGCAATTCAGCCATGAAGGCCTGATTCACACAGTCTCCTCTGAACAGTTGATGTTGAAATGTGTCTGTTACTTAAACTCTGTGAAGCATTTATTTGGGCTGCAATTTCTGAGGTGCAGTAAACTCTAATGAACTTATCCTCTGGGTCTTCCTTTCCTGTGGCGGTCCTCATGAGAGCCAGCTTGCAGGGTTTTTGCGACCGTACTTTCTTTAAATGTTCCGGATTGCCTGACCTTCATGTCTTAATTAAAGTAATGATGGACTGTCGTTTCTTTTTGCTTATTTGAGCTGTTCTTGCCATAATATGGACTTAGTCTTTTACCAAATAGGGCTATCTTTTGTATACCAACCCTACCTTGTCACAACACAACTGATTGGCTCAAGCAATCTAGCAAGCAAGAAGAGGACTTGATGGAAACAGCTCATTGTTTTTAATTATTTTGTTTTAAGCCTTCCCCAAACCATAGCCCTAACTTGAATCACCTCCCGAATGAATACCTAACCTGAACCACCTCCTGAATGAATACCTAACCTTAACCACCCCCCGAATGAATACCTAACCTTAACCACCTCCCGAATGAATACCTAAACTTAACCCTATGAGTGGTTTCTGTTTAAACCCTGTAACTGTAAATATTTAAATCTGAGATGTCATTAGGAATCTGAGCATGGTACTTTCAAAAGTTAGGCTTACCTTTCCACCCCAGACAGAGTAAGCCTACCTTCCCACCCCAGACAGAGAAAGCCCACCTTTCCACCCCAGACAGAGTAAGCCTACCTTTCCACCCCAGACAGAGTAAGCCTACCTTTCCACCCCAGACAGAGTAGGCCTACCTTTCCACCCCAGACAGAGTAGGCCTTCCTTTCCACCCCAGACAGAGTAAGCCTACCTTTCCACCCCAGACAGAGTAAGCCTACCTTTCCACCCCAGTCAGAGTAAGCCTACCTTTCCACCCCAGACAGAGTAAGCCTACCTTTCCACCCCAGACAGAGTAAGCCTACCTTTCCACCCCAGACAGAGTAAGCCTACCTTTCCACCCCAGACAGAGTAAGCCTACCTTTCCACCCCAGACAGAGTAAGCCTACCTTTCCACCCCAGACAGAGTAGGCCTACCTTTCCATCCCAGACAGAGTAGGCCTACCTTTCCATCCCAGACAGAGTAGGCCTACCTTTCCATCCCAGACAGAGTAGGCCTACCTTTCCTCCCCAGACAGAGTAGGCCTACCTTTCCATCCCAGACAGAGAAAGCCTACCTTTCCACCCCAGACAGAGTTGGTCTACCTTTCCACCCCAGACAGAGTAGGCCTACCTTTCCACCCCAGACAGAGTAAGCCTACCTTTCCACCCCAGACAGAGTAGGCCTACCTTCCCACCCCAGACAGAGTAGGCCTACCTTCCCACCCCAGACAGAGTAAGCCTACCTTTCCACCCCAGACAGAGTAGGCCTACCTTTCCACCCCAGACAGAGAAAGCCTACCTTTCCACCCCAGACAGAGTTGGCCTACCTTTCCACCCCAGACAGAGTAAGCCTACCTTTCCACCCCAGACAGAGTAGGCCTAACTTTCCACCCCAGACAGAGTAGACCTACCTTTCCACCCCAGACAGAGTAGGCCTACCTTTCCACCCCAGACAGAGTAAGCCTACCTTTCCACCCCAGACAGAGTAAGCCTACCTTTCCACCCCAGACAGAGTAGTCCTACCTTTCCACCCCAGACAGAGTAAGCCTACCTTTCCTGAGTTTAAACATCTTCTATTGTACAGAAAGTGAATAGCTTAATCAATGGATAGTGACAGAATTAGATTACTTCCCAAGCAAAGTAAATGTTTTGTCTCCTCGGCTTTAGAAGGTTGTAGCTCAGCCTCTGAATGTCAAATAAACTAAACAATGATATCCCCATATGCATCGGAGTCACGTCTTTCCTGGGTATTTTACAGCTTGTTTCTAGCATAAAGTACCATGAGCTGTCTATTTCCGACTGATTGTGCTGCGGCCGCTGCTTCAAGATTCAGCACCAGAATATACGTTACTCAAATCTGGCTTACTGAGAGATCAATAACTCTGATAAATACATCATGGGCAAGAAACATATTGTTTTTAACAACATCTACTATAGTAGTAGCACGCTATCAAAGTTGACCTCCGGTCCTCCTCATCTTTGTGCCTTCCTTCTTAAACTGAACAGAACATAGGCTAGTAGGCTAGTCTGCGCGCAATATATATCTTTTTCGGACTACTGTAGGCCTAATCCCAAAATATGTTTGATAGAAGCCTTTGACTCTCCTCCTGAACTGCCACTGCACAGCCATTTGTTAGGGAGCTCACAAAAACATTTCTGATCAGCAAGAGGCAGGCCGGCGCTCAGGGTTGGAATACCCATTGCAGTGTGTAATGCAACCTAGTTGTATTTACACCATGCCAGCAGCTATTTAAGATATGTAACTTTACTCTGTGCTTCTCCCAGCATGCACTTCATAGCATATAGCCTATAAGCTATGGATCATTTGATTGAGACCCCACTAAATAGACTATAAGTGCACTTGATAGTGCACGCCCAGCGAAGAATCAGGGATGAGGGGCGGCACTGAGAAATATTTAAATTTCATCAATTCCAAATTACATGACCCTCTCCTGGACTAGTTTAAAAAAAAATACTAAACCTTCCCCAGAAATTGAAAAACCATGTCCCTCCCCCATTTTCCTCCATGTAACCAATCTGTAAATTTAGATCCACCAGTAACCAGGCAGAATGAATGGGTCCCCAAAAAATTGAAGTTCATCCATAATACAGCAAATTCTGAAGTAAAACTATGAGATCAGGTTGAAACAAGACATTTGATCTGACCAAAGACCCAAATCCATCCCGCAACTCACCGAGGTACAGTCCTCCAGGAGAAGTAAGTCACTATTGGAAACATCAAGCAGCCGGTGACAAGCGCACACAAACTGGTTCAAGTAAGGGCAGCCTGAGCATGCACCAAACCGAGACATATAAGACAATGGTATCTTTGGTATCTTTTGGTCTTGTATTGTAATGTTTTTAAAACGGTATAAACTGCCTTCATTTTATTGGACCCCAGGAAGAGCTTTGGCAGCAGCTAACGGGGATCCATAATAAATAGAAATACAAACTAAGGTGCAACCGCAAACCTGAATCCGGCTCGTTAGCGACCGTCGTTTCGGTCACGTTAGCCATCTTACTCATTTCTATAGCCGAGCTAAGCAACCCTGAGAATATCGAATTACTACGAAAACAAAACGCAAACTCTAACGCACAACGGCCAAGGGGGGGGAGAACGCTCAACCACAAATGGTAACAGTTTAGTTGGAGCAAAGTTTGATTCTCGCATTCCAAATGATTTTTACGATCATTAGCGTGAATCGTTCTACTGAGCTCGAGGTGTAAAGTGGAAGAATTGAAGGAGTGAATCCCTGACTCAGTTTATCACCTGTGAAAGTCGGGGTTTGGCCTTGTCAGGCGTGATTGTAGTTCCCGCCATAGTGATGTGTTGTACTGAGAGTACTGACTGAAAAGGGAACAAAAGGATGAGAAGGAGAAGTCAGATTATCCGTCACTGTGTTGGCCCACACAGCTGAGCAGGAAATGCATGAATAAACTGCTTCCTGTGGTCGGGGCGGAAGAGGGGTGCGAGAAAAAGGGATGTGTTCAGCCGTGAAAGTACAATTCTCCTGTTCTAGCAGACACCATCTGTCAGGAATAGTGGCAGAACTCAGTGTGTGTGTGTGGTGTGTGTAGCAGCCTCAGAATCCCCCAGGTCCTGCTGTTAGGTTGTCTCTCCCTTTTGTCTCTTCAATGCAATATTCAACGTCTTCCCAAGTCCCCAGGACATCGAGAGATGCTTTCAATGCCGGCCACTATGGGCAATGGTGAGTACTGTTAGTAGGCTGGTGGATTGCTAGGGCATTGGGGATGGCGGATGGATTTGAACTGCGATCTCTGGCTCAGAGTATTGCGGGTTCAATCCCAGTGCTAGGCACTTGCTCTTTTTGTTGTTGTTGTTGTTTTAACCCTATCCCGAACCTTAACCCTTCGCTTAACCAATCTGAATTAATGCCTAACCTTAACCGTCAAATTGTTTCCGTTATAACCCTATCCACAACCTTAACCCTTAGTTTACCAATCGTAATTAATGCCTAAACTTAACGGTCAAAACTCGGACAAACCTTGAATACTGACGTCACACCGTGGAATCGTGTTGCTCTCAGAAGGTGAAGGTGGAGTGAAGGACCGATAGATATCCTCATGTCCTATTGTGCTCACACAGCGGAAACCACCGGCGGTTAGGTCAAGCGTGACGCGGGAGCGGCAACTACAAAGAAGAGTGTGCGAGTCTGTGTGTGAGGATGGGGTCACAAGGGACACAGACAGCCTTATTCATATCTGTCATGGTGTCTGGATGCCAAAGCAGGTCCCTTGTGTATGTGCGTGCTCGTTGTAGGTTCATCCCTAGAGACGGAAGACACCCCCCCCCCCCACACACACACTCCGAAAGCACCCCACCCATCAAACATGTGTTTAGTCAGCAGGTTTGTGCGGCGGAGAGGACTGAAGGACGTCAGACTAACACATCTATCACTGTCCACCACCACTGTACTGTACTGTACCTTCTATAACTCTCTCCCTTTCCTCCCTCCTTAGAGCAAGCCAACCACTCACCTACCTACAGTCCCCCACCCCAGAGCTGGGCTAATACCAGTCAATATCTATCACATCCATCAACCTTAGGACTCATCAGATTAATTACACCCAGATTATGGATCACAGATTATGGATAATCTCCTGCCTTAAATCCTTCAATCACACAGATTACGGGTTGTAAATGTAATCTGGTAGAAAGGGAACGTGTTTGACCTGGTTTCTGTAGAGCCTTGTACGGGCATGAATTTTAAGCCCATGCCCGACTTTCAGGCCCTAACCTACCCAGGCCTGAAATCCTGAAACAACTTCCTCCGTTAGCATCCATTAGCTGCTCATCGGTCTGTTCCTCGCTCCCTGCTACTGCGTGCGCTCTGTGCACGGCTCTGTTTGTGTAGCCGTAGCAACACCTCTGCTTGCTGTTCTGCTCAATGACGAGACACACAGCAGCTAGCTTTCGTCACTCTAAACTCTGACAAAACTCAAGGTGCATTAAGGTGCATTATATCCTGTGGACTCGTACAATGTTCCGGTCATCTGACACCGTGATATTTACTGCGCAGCAGAGCCCGAGCAAATGGCTCAGCTTCAAAATGTTGAGGATCAATTTAGTGATACCCGAGCCCTACCCTGGTTATTGATGAAGAAACAGGCCCTACCAGGCCCTAACCCGGTGTATAATGCCAGGGCCCGTCGGGCTCGGGTCAGGTAGCAGAGCTCTAGTCATGTGTACAGAGGGACGGATCTCTTGGTCTGGATGGAAAGAGCAGTAGCTCGCTCTGACCATTGTGGAACTGGGCCACGTGGGAGAGTAGTACAAAGAGACAGAAAGGAGCAAACAGGACATCTCAGAGAGATACTAAAAGACCAAGCCTTTTCTCTCTGAGCCCAGAGCTTTGGTCTGGATCCGCCTCAGTCTTCAAGAAACGGGCAAACTTCAGACACACACACAAACCAACGAGAGGCCTGTCAGAGACATCACGGGAAGAGCATCGTCTCTGTTCTCCATGGTTGAGTATGAGAGGCAAGCCTGCCTTGGGGAGAATTTCTCTTTAAAGCCCATAAGGCCCTAAAGGTGCACTGCAGCTGTTTCCCCTGGAACGGGGAGCACATTCCTGACGCACACGCCAGCCTGCACAGGACACGACGGACCTGCTTCGGTGTTACTAGGATTATAGAGGAGCGTACTGGATCTTCTCTGAGAACCGGTCTGCCCTGCGCCAAATCACGCACCTGCCTTTCATTCAATAACACACCTCCATATGAAGTGAAAAGCGAGGACGGAATATGAGCGTAGAGCCACAAGGAATGGAGAAGGGGGGGGATCACGTGGATAGAGGCGGGAAAAGGAAGAGTGGAGAGGTAACATGAGGGCGGATGCATGATCACAGTGTATGGCTGAGGGGAAAGAGAGGCGAGAGAGTGGAGAGGTAACATGAGGGCGGATGCATGAGCACAGTGTATGGCTGAGGGGAAAGAGAGGCGAGAGAGTGGAGAGGTAAGGGGAAGAGGCATGAGGTGGAGAGGAGGGAGGATTTAGGAGTGCCACTCTCTACCAGACTAAGCATACTGTAGGTACCATCCTCCATTGAGGCTCTGCTCTGGCCCTGTGGGACCTTCTATGCCTGGGTCTGTACAGCAGATGTTTGGGCCCTGGGTGGAGGATGGAGGATATTACAGCAGGACTGCCATTTCCCCTGGTTCACTTGGCCTTTCATCCAGGGCTCAGCAGAGCTCCGCAAGGCAGGGCTGGCAGGGTGGGGACTGGACAGGGGGATCAAAGAGGCTTATGGAAGGGGCTTTGGTTGGGCCGGGCCAGGATGTGGTATGAGCAGGGACTTCGCCATCAGAAAACACCTTACATCATCCCCCGTAAAGTTTCTCATTAACTCGACTTCAGGGGGTCATTAGGACCTTATGTAAGTTATTCCTCCCTTGCGTATCTTTGTGGGAAAACATCAAAATGTGATGCATATAAACTGATACCAGGCTGCTCCTTCACACCAGCCCTACAGTATCCCAACCCCAACCCAGCCTCCAACAGTCACTCTGGGTCTGGGTAGTTTCTGTGTATGTTGGCATGGTCCTCCCTGGAGGAGTTTATGAGTCTGTTAGAGGGTATTAATGTTAAGGAGTCCCTGGACAGAATAGGAGGCCATCAGGCCAGGAAATGTTTTTCATTAGACATCTTTTCCTCCATATGGAGCTCCTTCCTACAGCTGAGATTAGCAGAGATGTTCTATTACAGCAGAGATGTACTATTACAGCAGAGATGTACTATTACAGCAGAGATGTACTATTACAGCAGAGATGTACTATTACAGCAGATATGTTATATTACAGGAGAGATGTACTATTACAGGAGAGATGTACTATTACAGCAGAGATGTTCTATTGCAGCCGAGATGTACTATTGCAGGAGAGATGTACTATTACAGCAGAAATATACTATTACAGGAGATAAGTTGTATTACAGCCGAGATGTACTATTACAGGAGAGATGTTCTATTACAGCAGAGATGTACTATCACAGGAGAGATGTACTATTACACAAGATATGTTCTATTACAGCAGAGATGTACTATTACAGGATATATGTACTATTACAGGATAGATGTACTATTACAGGAGATATGTACTATTACAGGAGAGATGTACTATTACAGGAGAGATGTACTATTACAGCAGATATGTACTATTACAGGAGAGATGTACTATTACAGCAGAGATGTTCTATTACATGAGAGATGTACTATTACAGCCGAGATATACTATTACAGGAGAGATGTTGTATTACAGCAGAGATGTACTATTACAGGATAGATGTACTATTACAGGATAGATGTACTATTACAGGAGAGATTTTCTATTACAGCAAAGATGTACTATTACAGGAGAGATGTACTATTACAGGAGAGATGTTCTATTACAGCAGAGATGTACTATTACAGGATAGATGTACTATTACATGAGAGATGTACTATTACAAGATAGATGTTCTATTACAGCAGAGATGTACTATTACAGGATAGATGTACTATTACAGGAGAGATGTTCTATTACAGCAGAGATGTATTATTACAGGATAGCTGTACTATTACAGGATAGATGTACTATTGCAGGAGAGATGTTCTATTACAGCAAAGATGTACTATTATAGGAGAGATTTTCTATTACTGGAGAGATGTACTATTACAGGATAGATGTACTATTACCGGAGAGATGTTCTATTACAGGATAGATGTACTATTACAGGAGAGATGTTCTATTACAGGAGAGATGTACTATTACTGGAGAGATGTACTATTACAGCAGAGATGTACTATTACAGCAGAGATGTACTATTACAGGAGAGATGTACTATTACAGCAGAGATGTACTATTACATGAGAGATGTACTATTACATGAGAGATGTACTATTACAGCAGAGATGTACTATTTCAGCAGAGATGTACTATTACATGAGAGATGTACTATTACAGCAGAGATGTACTATTACAGCAGAGATGTTCTATTACATAAGAGATGGGGTGCATCCCAAATGGATCCCTGTTAAAATATCCTAATAAATATTCTATGGGCCCTAATAAAGTACCCCAAAAATGTCAATAGATAGTGCATTAATTTTCACCAGGGCCTGTAGGTCTCTGGTCAAATATAGTCAAAAGTAGTGCACTATAGAATAGGGTGCTGTTTGGGATGCAGACATGGACTAGTACACCTCTGGGATGCTAGCAGATGCTAGCCTGTGGGATACAGTGGGTTTCAGTTAGCTAGCTGAGCAGCTTGTATAGAGGTATATAGCACCTAAATGTCCTGTAAAACTGCATATACTGTAGCTTACAGAGAGAGAATCATAGATCCATTTGAAGAAAAACAAATCTAAATCCCATTTAGAAGTGTACATTCATTTGAAAGTTTGGTATTGTAAAAATAGTTATTGTGTCCGCTGCTGTTGAACCATTCCACAGGTCCCAGCGGATTGGCTTTCAAATGTATTTGCAGGTCCCTGTTTTCACCTCCATAGCAACCATTAAAGCCCGTGTGTGTTTTAGTACTCACTTACATTTTAGTCATTTAGCAGACACTCTTATCCAGAGCGACCTGCTCACCTGATATAGAATACCGGATGTATTGCTCATGTGATATAGCATACCTGGTTTACTGCTCACCTGATATAGCATACCTGGTTTACTGCTCACCTGATATAGCATACCTGGTTTACTGCTCACCTGATATAGCATACCTGGTTTACTGCTCACCTGATATAGCATACCTGGTTTATTGCTCACCTGATATAGCATACCTGGTTTATTGCTCACCTGATATAGCATACCTGGTTTACTGCTCACCTGATATAGCATACCTGGTTTACTGCTCACCTGAAACAGAATAACTGATGTATTGCTCACCTGATATAGCATACCTGATGTATTGCTCACCTGATACAGAATACCTGGTTTATTGCTCACCTGATACAGAATACCTGGTTTATTGCTCACCTGATATAGAATACCGGATGTATTCCTCACCTGATATAGCATACCTGGTTTATTGCTCATCTGATACAGAATACCTGATGTATTGCTCACCTGATATAGAATACCGGATGTATTCCTCACCTGATATAGAATACCTGATGTATTGCTCACGTGATATAGCATACCTGGTTTATTGCTCACCTGATACAGAATACCTGATGTATTGCTCACCTGATATAGAATACCGGATGTATTCCTCACCTGATATAGCATACCTGGTTTATTGCTCATCTGATACAGAATACCTGATGTATTGCTCACCTGATATAGAATACCGGATGTATTCCTCACCTGATATAGCATACCTGGTTTATTGCTCACCTGATACAGAATACCTGATGCATTGCTCACCAAAAAATAGAATGCATCATGGTAAGCTGCAATTATCACAGCTGTTTTTCAACAGGACAATGACCCAACACACCTCCAGGCTGTATACAGGCTTTTTGACTAAGAAGGAGAATGATGGAGTGCTGCATCAGATGACTTGGCCTCCACAATCACCCAGCCTCAATATGGTTTGAGGTGATTTGGACCGCAGAGTGAAGGAACAGCAAGTACTCAGCATTTGTGGGAACTCCTTCAAGACTATTGGAAAAGCATTCCAGGTGAAGCTGGTTGAGAGAATGCAAAGCTATCATCAAGGCAAAGGGTGGCTACTTTGAAGAATCTAAAATCAAACATATTTTTTGTTTAACACTTTCTTGGTTACCACACAATTCCATATGTGTTATTTCATAGTTTTGATGTCTTCACTATTATTCTAAAATGTAGAAAATAGTAAAAATAAAGAAAAAACATTGAATTTAAAAAATAAAAAAAATGTAATTATTTTTTTACCTTTATTTTACTAGGCAAGTCAGTTAAGAACAAATTCTTATTTTCAATGACGGCCTAGGAACAGTGGGTTAACTGCCTGTTCAGGGGAAGAACGACAGATTTGAATGAGTAGGTGTGTGCAAACTTTTGACTTGTTCTGTATACCCTGAGTGTATTTTTCTCAGAACAGCCTTCATTCGTCGGGGCATGAACTCTAAAAGGTGTCGAAAGTGTTCCACAGGGAAGCTGGCCCATGTTGACTCCAATGCTTCCCACAGTTGTGTCAAGTTGGCTGGATGTCCTTTGGGCTGTGGACCTTTCTTGATACACACGGGAAACTGTTGAGCGTGAAAAACCCAGCAGCATTGCAGTTCTTGGCACACTCAAACCGGTGCGCCTGGCACCTACTACCATACCCCATTCAAAGACACTTAAATCCTTTGTCTTGCCCATTCACCTTCTGAATGGCTCACATACACAATCCATGTGACGCCCCCCCTTGGGTTGTGCCATGGCGGAGATCTTTGTGGGCTATACTCAGCCTTGTCTCAGGATGGTAAGTTGGTGGTTGAAGATATCCCTCTAGTGGTGTGGGGGCTGTGCTTTGGCAAAGTGGGTGGGGTTATATCCTTCCTGTTTGGCCCTGTCTGGGGGTGTCCTCGGATGGGGCCACAGTGTCTCCTGACCCCTCCTGTCTCAGCCTCCAGTATTTATGCTGCAGTAGTTTGTGTCGGGGGGGCTAGGGTCAGTTTGTTTTATCTGGAGTACTTCTCCTGTCCTATTTGGTGTCCTGTGTGAATTTAAGTGTGCTCTCTCTAATTCTCTCTTTCTCTCTTTCTTTCTCTCTCTCGGAGGACCTGAGCCCTAGGACCATGCCTCAGGACTACCTGACATGATGACTCCTTGCTGTCCCCAGTCCACCTTGCCGTGCTGCTGCTCCAGTTTCAACTGTTCTGCCTTATTATTATTGGACCATGCTGGTCATTTATGAACATTTGAACATCTTGGCCATGTTCTGTTATAATCTCCACCCGGCACAGCCAGAAGAGGACTGGCCACCCCACATAGCCTGGTTCCTCTCTAGGTTTCTTCCTCGGTTTTGGCCTTTCTAGGGAGTTTTTCCTAGCCACCGTGCTTCTACACCTGCATTGCTTGCTGTTTGGGGATTTAGGCTGGGTTTCTGTACAGCACTTTGAGATATCAGCTGATGTACGAAGGGCTGGCTATATGAATACATTTGATTTGATTTGATTTGATGTCTCAATTTTCTCAAGGCTTAAAAGTAATTATACTGCAGTGTGCTAAATCAGGGTGTTTCTTGGTAGTCTTAAACAAATCTACTTTGAAACAAAAGTATACACCTCACACACATGTTTATGGGCTTAAAAAAATAAGACACCTGTACCATGTCAGATATAGAGTTGAAATGTATTACATTTTGAGTTTGCATACCAATATTACACTTTACATAAGTCACAGAAGACTGAAATATAACAAAACCGTTTGACATAGAAACAAATATAATTGGGATTTTCATTGTAAAAACGAAGACAAATGCACACACACACACACACACACACACACACACACACACACACACACACACACACACACACACACACACACACACACACACACACACACACACACACACACACACACACACACACACACACACACACACACACACACTAATTGTTTGCTGCTGCTACTCTGTTCCTTATTTTACTCTTACTATTATCTATCCTGATGTCTAGTCACTTTACCCTGCCTTCATGTACATATCTACCTCAAATACCTTATTATTATCTATCCTGATGTCTAGTCACTTTACCCTGCCTTCATGTACATATCTACCTCAAATACCTTATTATTATCTATCCTGATGTCTAGTCACTTTACCCTGCCTTCATGTACATATCTACCTCAAATACCGTATTATTATCTATCCTGATGTCTAGTCACTTTACCCTGCCTTCATGTACTGTACATATCTACCTCAAATACCTTATTATTATCTATCTTGATGTCTAGTCACTTTACCCTGCCTTCATGTACATATCTACCTCAAATACCTTATTATTATCTATCTTGATGTCTAGTCACTTTACCCTGCCTTCATGTACATATCTACCTCAAATACCTTATTATTATCTATCCTGATGACAAGTCACTTTACCCTGCCTTCATGTACATATCTACCTAAAATACCTTATTATTATCTATCTTGATGTCTAGTCACTTTACCCTGCCTTCATGTACATATCTACCTCAAATACCTTATTATTATCTATCCTGATGTCTAGTCACTTTACCCTGCCTTCATGTACTGTACATATCTACCTCAAATACCTTATTATTATCTATCCTGATGTCTAGTCACTTTACCCTGCCTTCATGTACTGTACATATCTACCTCAAATACCTTATTATTATCTATCTTGATGTCTAGTCACTTTACCCTGCCTTCATGTACATATCTACCTCAAATACCTTATTATTATCTATCTTGATGTCTAGTCACTTTACCCTGCCTTCATGTACATATCTACCTCAAATACCTTATTATTATCTATCTTGATGTCTAGTCACTTTACCCTGCCTTCATGTACATATCTACCTCAAATACCTTATTATTATCTATCTTGATGTCTAGTCACTTTACCCTGCCTTCATGTACATATCTACCTCAAATACCTTATTATTATCTATCTTGATGTCTAGTCACTTTACCCTGCCTTCATGTACATATCTACCTCAAATACCTTATTATTATCTATCCTGATGTCTAGTCACTTTACCCTGCCTTCATGTACATATCTACCTCAAATACCTTATTATTATCTATCCTGATGCCTAGTCACTTTACCCTGCCTTCATGTACATATCTACCTCAAATACCTTATTATTATCTATCTTGATGTCTAGTCACTTTACCCTGCCTTCATGTACATATCTACCTCAAATACCTTATTATTATCTATCTTGATGTCTAGTCACTTTACCCTGCCTTCATGTACTGTACATATCTACCTCAAATACCTTATTATTATCTATCCTGATGCCTAGTCACTTTACCCTGCATTCATGTACATATCTACCTCAAATACCTTATTATTTCCTATCTTGATGTCTAGTCACTTTACCCTGCCTTCATGTACTGTACATATCTACCTCAAATACCTTATTATTATCTATCTTGATGTCTAGTCACTTTACCCTGCCTTCATGTACATATCTACCTCAAATACCTTATTATTATCTATCTTGATGTCTAGTCACTTTACCCTGCCTTCATGTACATATCTACCTCAAATACCTTATTATTATCTATCCTGATGCCTAGTCACTTTACCCTGCCTTCATGTACATATCTACCTCAAATACCTTATTATTATCTATCTTGATGTCTAGTCACTTTACCCTGCCTTCATGTACATATCTACCTCAAATACCTTATTATTATCTATCCTGATGCCTAGTCACTTTACCCTGCCTTCATGTACATATCTACCTAAAATACCTTGTACCTCTGCACATTGATCTGGTACTGGTACTCCCTGTACATAGTTCCATTCTTCTGTATTTTATTGTATTCCTCTTGTGTTATTATTTAAACGTTGGATAGCATTTCACAGTAAAGCCTACACCAGTTGTGTTCGGCACGTGATAAATCAAATTTGATTTGACACACACCTAATTAGATTATCCTTATCGACAGGGCTACCGGTGGTGTGAGTGACCCCTGGAGAGGGACCGGGTTTATTTAGATGGACCAGGGAGCTCCGCTTCATCGCTAAGCCAGCTCGGGCAGCCCTACGTGGGGGAGAGAGACTGATGACCCCCCCTGAATCTCTGACGTCCCAAATGCACCCTTTTCCCTACATAGCGCACTACTTCTGACCAGGACCTGTAAAAGCTTTGCACTATATACAGTAGGGAATATGGTGCCATTTGACACCAATGCCAGAGACAGGCTTTCCTGCTGTAACTGGGCTCGGGACGAATAAAGCCCGGGGCATTCCTGAATTACTGAGGAGCATGAGGACGAGTACAGTAGAGGTATAACAATGGGATTCTGCTGCTCTGTCTCTCAATTCACACTGGAATGGACCGGGGGAAATTATGTACTGATGAAGAGGGAGGGGTGAGGAGGGAGGGATGAGGAGGGAGGGATGAGGAGGGAGGGATGAGGTCTGGTTTTTCCACTGTGGCAGACACGGACATGTGTGCGCACACACGGAGGCACATGCACGCACACACACACCAATGCATACATGCAGACACAGACACAAGCATGGACGCACACAAACACACACACTCAAATGCCAGGGGCTAGCGTGACATACCGTGACCGTCTGTCAGTGCCTAGGATCTTTCTCTCTCTCTCTCTCTC
>NC_092174.1:15872485-15902485 GCF_045791955.1 Oncorhynchus clarkii lewisi | reverse complement strand
TAGCCTATAGAAAGCTGATGGGATCCTCCTCTTTTTAATAGAGGCCATCACTCTGTTTTCTCACACAACTGCATAGCCTATAGAGATGTTGCTCAACATGAGCTCATGGGCTCTCATGAAGTATTTGATTAGATTTTAGATTAGAGGGACAACAGAGTGCAGGGTACCAGGCAGTTAGCAAGATTGGTAGGCTACTAATGACCATCAGCAGCATCAGAGCTTGGAGAAGCCTAATTACCGTGACTAAACGGTCACATGGAATTTGACTGCCATCAAGACTCGTGATCGCCGGTGTCGCCGTAAGGGCCCTAGTTGTTACAGCCTGAATACAAAATGGGTTAAATCAATTTTCTTTCTCACCCATCTACACAAAATACCCCATAATGACAAAGCATTTTTGTTTATGATGTATCCAAATGTATTGAAAATGAAATACAGAAATATCTCATTTACATAAGTATTCACATCCGTGAATAGATCAGTCTTTCCCAAATTCGGTCTTCAGGACCCCAATGGGTGCACGTTTTGGTTTTTGCCCTAGCATTACACAGCTGATTCAAATAATCAAAGCTTGATGATTTGTTGGTTATTAGTTGGCTAGCTGTGTAGTGTTAGGGCAAACAACAAAACGTGCACCCCTTGGGGTCCCAATGGAAGGTGTTGGGGAAACACTGCCAAAGACATTTCAACTTTTCATTTTTTATTTTGTGTGTATGTCGGCATGTGTGACTGGAATAAATCTGTAAATTAATTAATAGTTCCTGGGTCAGAGGTCATCCCTGTAAATTAACAGCACCCTAGAGGCAGGTCCAGTGGCCTTGTGAACTCACCAATATACATCAATATACTGCCACACACACACACACACGAACAAAGAGCATGCACATACACACACACAAGAACACACCCTACATAGCAACCACTAAGCAGGGAAAGAGACCATCGAGGTCAAAGCAGATATATTCTGAGATAGAGATAGAGAGAGGAGAGAGAGAGAGAGAGAGAGAGAGAGAGAGAGAGAGAGAGAGAGAGAGAGAGAGAGGGAGAGAGGAGAGAGAGATGGAGAGAGAGAGAGAGAGAGAGAGAGAGAGAGAGAGAGAGAGCGAGAGAAAGAGAGAGAGAGAGAGAGAGAGAGAGAGAGAGAGAGAGGGGGAGGAGAGAGGGAGAGGAGAGAGAGAGAGAGAGAGAGAGAGAGAGAGAGAGATGAAAAAAGGAAGAGTCCTGACCTCCACCCCATAACAACACATTCTCTCCTGTGCCACAAATCAAATATCTCCACACCTCTATAATAGTTGACTGGACAGTCCAGCACACTGTATAATAGAGGTGGGTGGAGGTGTGCGGAGGGTGGAGGGGTGAGGAGGGTGGAGGTGTGAGGAGGGTGGAGGGGTGAAGAGGGTGGAGGTGTGAGGAGGGTGGAGGGGTGAGGAGGAGTCAGTTGGATGATTAGGTATCAAATGAGAAAATCAAAGTCATCAGGTTTTCTGTCTTCTCAATAATCCCTTCGCAATCCTCCCCAGGCCTGCCCAAGGCTCTGTTTGTGTGTGTGTGTGTGTGTGTGTGTGTGTGTGTGTGTGTGTGTGTGTGTGTGTGTGTGTGTGTGTGTGTGTGTGTGTGTGTGTGTGTGTGTGTGTGTGTGTGTGTGTGTGTGTGTGTGTGTGTGTGTGTGTGTGTGTATCAGGGAGACTATAAATCGTATCAGTGAGGGACAGAGGGAGGATTGTTTGAGAACACTTTGTTTCTTTGCCTTCCACAGGTTGGAGGATTTAGAGTTAAGCTCCGTAGCAGCTGTGGCCATGTGTTGGCACTGACTGAGA
This sequence comes from Oncorhynchus clarkii lewisi, assembly GCF_045791955.1. Taxonomy (NCBI): domain Eukaryota; kingdom Metazoa; phylum Chordata; class Actinopteri; order Salmoniformes; family Salmonidae; genus Oncorhynchus; species Oncorhynchus clarkii. Next base: position 15,900,668 of record NC_092174.1, on the reverse strand, counting down.
GAAAGAGGGAGAGAGAGAGAGAAACAGGGCATGAACAGGACATGGTTGGCCAGTGAAGCAGATGGACTATGCTCGTTCTCAGATGTTTCCCAAAGATAGGATGCCCAAGCAAGGTGAAATAAACAATACAACGTTTTGGCAAACAAAAGTTCCAAAGGAATAAAGACATTTCAAATGTCATATTATGTCTATGTACAGTGTTGTAACGATGTCCAAATAGTTCAAGTACAAAAGGGAAAATAAATCAACATAAATATGGGTTGTATTTACAATAGTGTTTGTTCTTCACTGGTTGACCTTTTGTTGTAGTAACAAGTTACAAATATTGCTGCTGTGTAATTGGAGGGTAATACATGTCTCTAATATGGTCATACATTTGGCAGGTTAGGAAGCGCAGCTCAGTTTCCACCTCATTTTGTGGGCAGTGAGCATATAGCCTGTCTTCTCTTGAGAGCCAGGTCTGCCTATGGCGTCCTCTCTCAATAGCAAGGTTATGTTCACTGAGTCTGTACATAGTCAAAGCTTTCCTTAATTTTCAGTCAGTCAGAGTGGATTCTGATCATTAGTGGGTATCGGCCTAATTCTGCTCTGCGTGCATTATTTGGTGTTCTGCGTTGTACACGGAGGATATTTTTTGTAGAATTCGGCATGCAGAGTCTCAATTTGGTGTTTGTCCCATTTTGTGAATTTTTGATTGGTGAGCGGACCCCAGACCTCACACCCATGAAGGGCAATGGGTTCTATAACTGATTCAAGTATTTTTACCCTGTATTGTTTGATGGCGTAGAATGCCCTTCTTGCCTTGTCTCTCAGATCGTTCACAGCATTGTGAAAGTTACCTGTGGCATTGAAGTTTAGGCCGAGGTATGTATAGTTTTTTTGTGTGCTCTAGGGCAAAAGTGTCTAGATGGAATTTGTATTTGTGGTCCTGGCAACTGAACCTTTTTTGGAACACCGTTATTTTTGTCATACTGAGATTTACTGTCAGGGCCCAGGTCTGACAGAATCTATGCAGAAGATCTAGGTGCTGCTGTAGGCTGGGAATAACCAGATCATCTCTCTCCCTCCCTCCCTCCCTCCCTCCCTCCCTCCCTCCCTCCCTCCCTCCCTCCCTCCCTCCCTCCCTCCCTCCCTCCCTCCCTCTCCCTCCCTCCCTCCCTCTACACTGGTGTTATGAGGGTTATTACAGTGGGTTGTTCACTTGTAAACATAGCTGTAGAGGTCAAGGTGCAGAGTAAATAGTTTGGCAGTCTGTGAAAACAAAGCTGTAACAGAGACCTCCACTTTGCAATACACCATAGTCTTGCAGTTTGTATTGGAGGAATATGGTCCAGGAAACGGCCTTGCTGTGACATCTGAACCCACACCTCCGATGGTGTGTGTGTGTGTGTGTGTGTGTGTGTGTGTGTGTGTGTGTGTGTGTGTGTGTGTGTGTGTGTGTGTGTACATGTGCGACTCACAGCTCCTGACCGTCCCCGTTCCAGACCCTTGACACCCGTCTTCATCGTCACAGTCTCCGCTGCCATCCTCTGTGTCGCCACTACCCAGCTCCCCCCAGGACTCGCTCTGGCCCAGCCCTGGCAGCATGTCCTGAATCTCCTGGTGGACAGACAAAGCATTGTGTTATAAGACAGGAATAAACACTCTCAACGGTGAGCCAATGGATGAATTGCTGCGATTATGGCGTACCTGAATGCCGGATACAGATAATACCACTGCATAGCCTCTCTACTTTTCTCTCACTCAATCCCTTTATTCAAACCGTCCCCTATCAGATGCTTATCAACACAACCAAGCAGACAATCATTGAAATAGGGTTCAACTCAAGTGTTTGATAATTATTCTTTGTCAATAGCAGAATCAGACTGGAATCTCAAACAGTTCTTAAAGGTTGTGTCAGCCATCTACACCCAAAGATACTCTATTCCTCTGTCTATCTTCCAATGGATCCCTCTTAGCCACATCATAACACATTGGGAGCAAAGCAGTCAGTAGCGTTAGCACGATGGCATATTAGCTGTGGTTCCTGCCGCCCCAACGGCGTATCCCTTCACACCCCACCGTGTGACAGCGTCGGTGGGTCGGGGCGCTGCCAGCGACAGCCTTCTGCTCCAGAGGACCCAAGGGTCTTTATGGAGAGCACTGTGTGATCTTTAAATCGACTCTGTGTGTGCGTGTGTGTGTGTGTGTGTGTGTGTGTGTGTGTGCGTGCGTGCGTGCGTGCGTGCATGCGTGTGTGTGTGTGGCCCTATGGTTAATTTCCCTGTAGCCTCGCTGACACATCAATCACGACAAATGACAACAAGTGCCCGCGAGGTGACGAGAAACGATTGACGTACTGGGGGATGGGGGCTGGTAATAATAGAAAGGAAGACTGAATGTTCTCTAAATGGAGGATAATGAAGAACAGGCTGAGATAATTAGGGACTTTCTGTTACTGAAGCCAAGCTCTGTAAAACTTTATTAGAATTTATTAGAATTCTCTTAGAAATCTTTTAATGGCTTTTTTTTGGTGGGAGATCAGCTTAAATATTGCAGAAAGATTGTAGGTTAAATCAATTTAATTCTTTGCATCATTTCCAATCCCCCTTTTTTTCTCTTCTCTATACTTTCCCCCTACCATACCATCCCCACCCTGATTGGAGTAAACTAACGGACAACAATACTTTTACTGCTACTTACAGCTATTTTCGCTCACATCTACGGTACCTGTAGTTAAATAATTATACATACAGTACCAGTCAAAAGTCTGGACCCACCTACTCATTCAAGGACTTTTACCTTCGTTTGGACTATTTTCTACATTTGACAATAATAGTGAAGACATGAAATAACACAAAAAAAGTGTTAAACAAATCAAAATATATGTTATATTTGAGATTCTTCAAAGTAGCGACCCTTTGCCCTCATGACAGCATTGCACACTCTTGGCATTCTCTCAACCAGCTTCATGAGGTAGTCACCTGCAATGCACTTCAACTAACAGGTGTGCCTTAACTAAACACATTTTGAGGGGGTATACAGAAGATAGCCCTAGTTGGTAAAAGACCAAGTCCATATTATGGCAAGAACAGCTCAAATAAGCAAAGAGAAAAGACAGTCCATCATTACTTTAAGAGATGAAGGTCATTCAATCTGGGAAAATTTCGCGAATTTTGAGTGCAGTCGCAAAAACTATGATGAAACTAGCTTTCATGAGGACTGCCACAGGAAAGGAAGACACAGAGTTGCCTCTGCTGCAGAGGATAAGTTCATTAGAGTTACCAGCCTCAGATTGCAGCCCAAATAAATGCTTCACAGAGTTCAAGTGACAGACACATCTCAACATCAACTGTTTAGATGAGACTGTGTAAATCAGGCCTTCATGGTCAAATTGCACTACATAGGGAATAGGGCGCCATTTGGCACACATCCTTCACCACTTCCCTTTCTCTCTTACCATCTTCTTTCACCTTGACCATCTATAACTACTTCACACCGCTGCAAAAGAAGCCTCTCCTGTACTGAGTTGCAACATGAAAGACTAGCCACGATGATTAGAGAGACTGCCCATCCAATCTGCATTTTGATTGGATCTTCCCTTCTTCCCTCTCAGCATGGGGTGGTCTAATTGGATGCCCCGCTGGCCATTCCAGGAATGTTATTTCTGTACTGTTCAAGGTCTTTTTTGTTTCAACAGAACATGTCTGAGATAAGGATCTCCTGACACAACGTCAAAACTTAGACTTTGGAGTAGAAAGGTAACGTGAACAATGTAGGGGTTTGTATGTGTGCTAGAGTATGCTTATTTATAAAACCCTCTTAGGCCTCACTCCCCCCTATCTGAGATATCTACTGCAGCCCTCATCCTCCACATACAACACCCGTTCTGCCAGTCACATTCTGTTAAAGGTCCCCAAAGCACACACATCCCTGGGTCACTCCTCTTCTCAGTTCGCTGCAGCTAGCGACTAGAACGAGCTGCAACAAACACTCAAACTGGACAGTTTTATCTCAATCTCTTCATTCAAAGACTCAATCATGGACACTCGTACTGACAGTTGTGGCTGCGTTGCGTGATGTATCGTTGTCTCTACCTTCTTACGTTATGTGCTGTTGTCTGTGCCCAATTATGTTTGTACCCTTTTTGCAGAGGTGTGGACTCGAGTCACATGACTTGGACTCGAGTCAGACTCGAGTCACAAATATGATGACTTGCAACTCGACTTTGACTTTAACACCAATGACTCGTGATTTGACTTGGACTTGAGCCTTATGACTCGACCTGACTTGATACCCTCCACAAGCCCAAATGATAAAAATGATACTATTAAACTCTTCATTTAACGGATTACAGTTTGAATCGGACAGCAGCCAATCACATTGTGCCAGCGGAGACAAAGTTGCGCGTGGCAGTGCGGAGGAACGTCGGCGGGTGAATTCAGATTGAGCCATTGGAAAGATGATACCCCAAATTATTATTTTCGGATATACAGACTACGCTGTAGTCAACAAAAAAACGGATTGCAAACTTGCAAAACATGCGGGAAGAAAATTACAGATGGAGGCGCAACAACTTCCAACTTTGTTCGACATTTGAAGCTGCACAAAGAACAGTAAGTCGTGGCTAATATATCCGACAGCTATATATAACTTTGCTAGTATAGCATGTAGGCTAACATAATGTTAAATCAATGAGCCGCCACACAGTCAGCCAGCGCGGGAACGTGATCATTGCACCCAAGATTGAGACCAGGCAAGATTGTGCTACTACCCCGCTCAATTATTTTTTTATATGCTTACAGATTTGAACAATAACAGATTAACAAAAGTGTCACAAGTGAACCACAACAGTCTCCAATCTCACAGTTCATGGAGACCCGTGTAGGGCAGTACAGCATGAATCATTCACAGCAGAAAGCTATCAACAATGCAATACTGTCTGACCTGGTTTTTGACTGCAACTTGCCTCTATTGTGGAAAACAAGAGTTTTCGTCCCTTTCTGTTATTTGTTGACAGTAAGTACAGCCCAGTGTGTCGTAGAACATTGACATCAAAAGTAGAGAACCTCGCTACAGAGAGACGTTCAAAACTGAAAATTCAGTTGAGCAACACAGGCCATGTTTCAGTCGCAGTGGACATTTGGTCCGACCAAAAGATGAGGGGGTTCCTTGGTGTCACTGTGCACTGAAAGAAGAGAAAGATGGAGAGAGGATACACCTCAAGTCCAATCTCTTGGCCTGAGACCGCTTCAAAGGCCCACACACGGCCAAAAGAATCTGTGAGCAATTTGAGGCCATATGTGGTGAGTACAGCATCAAAGATGAATTGTACAATATCATTAGTGACAATGCTGCCAACATGAGAAAAGCATTCACGGTGTGCTTCCCCGTTGAACAAGAAGACGAAGATCACCTTGATGACCCAGAGCTCTTGAATGACCTAACCCTGGAAGACCAACAGTGGATGCTGCTATTGTAAAGAAAACTGTGCTTGCAGTGTTTTGCCCACACTCTCCATCTGGTAGTTGGTTATGGCTTGAAAGAAACAAAAGTGATGACTCCTTCTCTTTCAAAGTTATCAAAAATCAGCTCACTGCTGCATACAAGCACAACATTCAAAGAGGTGTTTGAGGCTGATTTTGGGGAAAGAGGCATCCCTGCTGCTGTCAACACAAGATGGACCTCAACACTGAGACAAGTGAAGGCAGTTATCTAATGTGACCATCTAAAGCTCAGTCATGTTCTAGAAAAGGCTGGGCACAAGGAGTTGTTGTTCACAGTACGGGAGTTGGTGGACATCCTGAGGCCATTTAAAGAAGCAACAGATATGACACAGGGGGAGAAGATCGTCACAATCAGTTCTGTTGTTCCCTCGGTCCTGTCCCTGAATCACCACCTGGAGCAGTGGAAGCCTCAAGTCCATTTCCTGAGCGGCCTGGTCAGAAGTCTCCAGGCATTTCTTGGAATTTTCATCAATGTGAAAATGGCCAGAACACAAGATGGAATCACTGCCCCCTTTTCAGATCCAGTCTACCTCAAAGCAGCTGCCTTGGATCCGGCTTTTTCTCTGATGTGGGTGGAGCAACATGTGCTGGTCAAGGAGGAGGTGGCACAAAGAGTGAAAGGTCAATATTATTGAGTTTAATGTAACTTTTTCCTCATAATTGAATCCAATTGACTGCAACAATAATACTTGTTCAGTTTAACCCACTGCATCACCAATACTCACCAATACCAATAATACCAGCCTTTTTGTTTCTGCTTTCACATGTTTTGCCAGAAGTGATTCTGCAAGATGCTGCAGGGACTGAGCAAGCTGTGCCTCTTGTTGATGAGGAAGAGTGAGAGGACCATAGACTTGGACAAGAAGAAGGGCTGTTTGCAGCATACTGTAAGAGGCAGAAGAGAGAGAGAGAGAGAGAGAGAGAGAGAGAGAGAGAGCACTAGCATATTTCGTTTTTGTTGTCATATTGATGTGTCTTTCTCATGGCTACCCATGTATTTCCATGGAAATATAAAGTTTATTTGGAAAGGAATAAATATATATAGTTTTAAAAGCATTCATGATTTGCGTACATTTAATATACCATTACTCTTGTTAAATCAGGACTACCTGGCATGATGACTCCTTGCTGTCCTCAGTCCACCTGGCCGTGCTGCTGCTCCAGTTTCAACTGTTCTGCTTGCGGCTAAGGAATCCTGACCTGTTCACCGGATGTGCTACCTGTCCCAGACCTATTATTTGACCATGCTGGTCATTTATGAACATTTGAACATCTTGGCCATGTTCTGTTATAATCTCCACCCGGCACAGCCAAAAGAGGACTGGCCACCCCTCATAGCCTGGTTCCTCTCTAGGTTTCTTCCTAGGTTTTGGCCTTTCTAGGGAGTTTTTCCTAGCCAACGTGCTTCAACACCTGCATTGCTTGCTGTTTGGGGATTTAGGCTGGGTTTCTGTACAGCACTTTGAGATATCAGCTGATGTACGAAGGGCTATATCAATACATTTGATACTGATACTGAAATATGAAATGGTATTACATTTGGTGAAGAGCACATTATGACTTGTTTAGGACTCGAAACTCAAAGTTTAGGACTTGAGACTTGACTTGTCACTTGGCGGTCTTGACTTGGACTTGCCTGTTTTGACTTGATACTTGACTTGGGACTTGAAGGCTAAGACTTGAGACTTACTTGTGACTTGTAAAACAATGACTTGGTCCCACCTCTGCTGTTTTGTGCTGCTACCATGTTGTGTTGCTGCCATGTTGTGTTGCTACCGTGCTGCGATGTCATGTGTTGCTGCCGTGCTGTTGTTGTCTCAGGTCTCTCTTTATGTAGTGTTGTGTTGTCTCTCTTGACGTGATGTGTGTTTTGTACAATATTTTAATTGAATTTATTTATATATATATATTTTTTTTTCCCTGCCCCCAACCCAGCAGGAGGCCTTTTGTCTTTTGGTAGGACGTCATTGTAAATAAGAACTGACTTGCCTAGTTAAATAAAGGTTAAATAAAATAAAATAAATAGAAAGTATGTACTGTATGCACACACACACGCACACACACACACACACACCACACACGCGCAGGCAGGCACGCACGCACGCACACACACACACACACCACACACACGCACGCAGGCACGCACACACACACACACACTTATGTGAGCTGAGAGCATCAGTCCATAGACGCAGGTGACCTTGGTAACAGTTGGACCGGTCACATAGATGAAGGTTGGAGTGGACAGTGGAGTGACACAAAGTGTTAGAGACACTCGTCCTTGACACAATGACACTAGGGACCTGTCGGTCACTCAACATCTTTGACACTGGAGGTGACATCTTGGTAGATTGTGACATTTAGAAAAATGGCCACTGTTGTCAGACCACTTCAAAAACTCAAGAAAGCACATAGTATTTTAGTCTTTGACCATTTCCTAATTTATACATGGTTTCACACAAACTCTAAGGCTTCATATGACAGTTCTGTATCTTTATGTAATGACAGTAGCCTAATCTTCTTTTTTGAGACATTGTACTTTGCTCAAGACAAGGCAATGTCAAATATAAAAGGAAAGAGGCCAGAATGGAATGAAAAGCCACACTTGACTAAACACAGAGAATCCATAAGCATAGAGATGACAGTGCTGCCCCTCATCTAAGTCTGTTTCATTCTTCGCCAGCAGCATACCACCCTGCATACCACTACTGGCTTGCTTCTGAAGCTAAGCAGGGTTGGTCCTGGTCAGTTCCTGGATGCTGCTGGAAGTGGTGTTTGGAGGGCCAGTAGGAGGGCCACTCTTTCAGTTTGGAGGGCCACTCTTTCCTCTGGTCTAAAAAAAAAAATCCCAATGTGTAGGGTGCCATCTTTCGGGTGGGACGTTAAACGGGTGTCCTAACTCTCTGAGGTCATTAAAGATCCCATGGCACTTATCGTAGGGGTGTTAACCCCTGTGTCCTGGCTAAATTCCCAATCTGGCCCTCAAACCATCATGGTCACTTAATAATCCCTAGTTTACAATTGGCACATTAATCCCCTCCTCTCCGCTGTAACTATTCCCCAGGTCGTTGCTGCAAATGAGAACGTGTTCTCAGTCAACTTACCTGGTAAAATAACGGATAAATAGGGCAAATATTAGCTTTTCATTAGGAATTCACCAGCACCTCTCCTTGTCTTTCTCTCACTCCCTCTCTTCGGAGACAAGAAGCTACTTAATGCAAGTTCTTATTATTCTCCCTCTGTACTAGATAACAATACAATAGAGAGAGAGAGAGAGAGAGAAAGAGAGAGAGTGAGAGCGAGAGGGAGAGGGGAGAGACAGAGAGAGAAGGAGACAGGGGAGAGGGGAGATTTGAGGAGTTCTTAAGGACTATGAGTTCTGATGTCTTTAAGGTGTTATATATTAGTTTATATGGGACAACATGTGCTTCAAAAGTAGCTTTCTTTCTGTTGTTTGGATATACTGGTAGAGTGACCAGGTTGTTAGCTAGCTAGCCAAATGGGGTAACGCGACAAAGTGTCAATAAATGATAAACGATCCGTGAGTAGTTTTAGAATGGTCCATGACATGGTTAATAAAGGCAAAATGCGGTCCTGTCGAATCACTAGAGGAAGACAAAAACATTGTGCCGGTAATATGGGTCAGATCATTTGAACTGTTTGGGTTAGAAACAAGTAGTTTCCGCTGTAGTAATGGCCCAACAATTACTGTCTGGGAGATTTTTTTTTATAGCCCTATTTACGATATACCTCAGGCCCCAGAGTTTTCCTGGTGAAGTCAAATAGTTAGGAAAAAGTCCTACTGTTACGTTCGTCGATGGAAGAATCGGACCAAGGTGCAGCGTGGTATGCGTACATTTTCATTTATTAAATGAACACCGGAAAAACAACAAATACAAAACGACACGTAACGTCTAGCAGGGCTAAACAGCACAGTACCAAAAACAAGATCCCACAAACTACAGGTGGAAAAAAGGCTGCCTAAGTATGATCCCCAATCAGAGACAACGATAGACAGCTGCCTCTGATTGGGAACCATACCCGGCCAACAAAGAAATAGAAAGCATAGATTGCCCACCCTAGTCACACCCTGACCTAACCAAATAGAGAATTAAAAGGATCTCTAAGGTCAGGGCCCCCTATACACCCTATATACACCGAACCCACAACAACACAGCCCTACACTATACAGATACTTCATAGAGGTCTTTCCATCAGATCAGGTAACACCTACGGTAAACCTCACTTCTCACTTCACAGCTTTTCCCGCAAAGGTGAAAGTTGCACACAATAGTCCCCAGATCATGCGTTAACTTGTTTTATAGGCAGTAGCCATAAGGTTAAGCAAGGGTAACATGTAAATCACTAGCGATATGTGTTTCTATGGTAATGAGTAATGGCACCAGATCATGTTGCATGCTGTTGACAGTGGCATTTGTGTCCCCTTGTGTCCCTTTGTCCTGCCTATTCTGAGGCCAGGGTGAGAAGTGCTTGGCTAGGCTAACATGAGTAGCATCAGGTGCACACATGGCCACAGGGATAATAACTCATAATAGGCACTGTGGTGCTTCTTTGTCTGTCTGTATTTCCTCGGTCCCTGCATTGTCACAGAAGTCACACGTACTGTACTCTGTACTGTATGCAGTGCCGGCCCAGCCAATAAGCGACATAAGCGGCTGCTTAGGGCCCCGCGGGCCGGTAGGGGGCACCTAACCAAGAGAGGTCACTAACTTGTTTTTCCCATGAGGTGGGGGAACCCCAACCACATCTCGCTTAGGGCCCCCAAAAAGCTAGGGCCAGCCTTGACAGTATACTGGTGATTATGAACTGCACTGCAGTAGTCACATTCTCGGCTGGGGTTGAAGCTTTTGAGATTGGGTAGTGGGTGTAAAGTTTTTTTATGGTCATTTATCAAATGGACACTCAACTACTTTGACTGACGTAGCTAGTTCGACTGACGTAGCTAGTTCGACTGACGTAGCTAGTTCGTTAGCTAAGCTAGCCACTTTAGCTAGCCAGTAATGTTGATGGAATTTCACAGGATTTGTTTTTGGACGGGAGCTGTAGATATCGGTAAGAAATGGCACTTCTGTAGCCAAATATCTTATTCATACATTTTTGGGATCTTTTTTGCATTAAATGAACAGGCATGATGGTGCATTGATCAGTTTATTAAAGCCATTATTTTCACATTTTTGCCCAAAGTCGACCTTTAATATCCCTACAACTTCCGATGACATTATACACAACACTATTCCTGCTAATGTGTGTGCGCGTGTGTGTTACAACACCGTTTGTCCCAGTCGGCTTTAAAGACCCCTTTAGTTAATGAGAAAATCAAGTAAATTAATTAAACGCCGTGGCAACCGCCTTCACAACGACGGTGGCGACTCGTTAACTGGCGGCATTCCAAAATGTTGTGTTTTTGTTTGTGTCGGGATGCATGGTTGTTTATTACCGTCCCAATCTCAATGGAGCAGCAGTGGTTTGAAAAGAGCAGTAAAGTTTATCGTGATATAGCAGCTATGTGGAGGCAAGGCCCATATTCTCATTCCACCTAAACTGTAAACTGGTGTGAGGAATATTCTAGATAAAGCCTTTCAATAACATGACTTTATAGGGTCTTTAAATGGTATTATTGACGGGACAGGCTTCCCTCTGCCTATGTGGCCTGTTCTAAAAAGGGACTGTGGAAGTACTAGAAAGTAACATTTAATGCCCATGACATCAGTTTGCTGCCCACAATGCCCAGTTTGATGCCAACTACAAGTTCCCAGTCTTCTTCCGACATTATAAGGTGAGGAGTTTTCCCTGACCACAAGATCTCACTGGGAAAAACTCCAGTCCCTTCTCATGTGTATCGTGACAAGGACAATTCCAAGGGAAAAACAAGAACTAGCCCTGGGCAATGTGGTGCTACATTCCAAAGGACAGGGAACAATTTCTACCCCGGCGATGGATCTTTAAAGCTCTTTAGATTCGACGCCACTGTGAAGGAGGGATAGGAAATGGAGCGCTTACTTCCTGTTTGATGTCGTCGACGACAATCTTCAAAAGTAACAAACCACAAATATGAATCTCCCGATTGGCCACGCCGCAAGGTGCACCTAAGTAGCGCACCAGCAGACTTCAGTGGAATCATAAAAATGCATTCCTCTGATTGGTCACGCTGTAAGGTGCAGCTATAGTGCGCCGGCCACCCTGGAAACAAAGTGTATACCACACGGGCGAGACTGAGATCCGCATGCTTCGCTTTAGCCCTTAGATCTCATGCCAAGAGTCAGCAGCACCTACAACATGGGATCTGTTCTGCTCTACTCTGTTCTGTTCCAACATGTTTCTCACTGCTCCTGTTCTTGGCATAACAGACAACGCTCCAGTTGTTCTGATCTTGACTCAAGTTGGCTGTGGACACGGTTTACTGTTCCTTGCTGTTATGTATGCAGCCTTCTCCATCACTACGTCCCAAATGGCACCCTTTTCCTGATGTGGCGTACTTGACCAGGGCCCATAGGGCTGTGGTATAAAAGGAGTGATCTATACAGGGAATAGGGTTTCATTTGGGACGCAGGCCATGTAGAGCACAGGGCAAAGCAATGTTAGCAGAGTGTTATGAGTGAATCAGTTATGAGGATGTTGTGAGATGGAAAGAGATACAGCACGGTCAGAGCTGCAGGGGTGGGTGTGTTCATCTGTCTGATCACAGTGACTCACTTGTTATGATGTGTTCGTACTTTTTAGATATTGGCCGTGGGATTGGCTCTTGGTTCGCAAACTGTTTTAATGAATATTACATAAATGTTAAACGCGTTACTAACACGTGGCGATCTGCTGTGTCGACTCTTAACTATCAGTGCAAGCCAACGCACTGGGCACAGACGTTCAACATCTAGCTTTGAATTACATTTGGTTGAGTTGTCAACTGACGTGAATTCAATGTGAAATCAACCAAATGTCTTTGGATTTAGGTTAAAAGATTAAAAGCCCTTACGCTGATGACTTTTTGCAAATCTATGAGATGACGTAGAAACAACGTTGATTCAATCAGTTTTTGCCCAGTGGGAAGATTTAATCCCATATGATTCACAAGCTGAAGGATGTGAAGGCTTTTTAGACTATTGAGACAGCTAGGGCTGTGACGATTATGGAATTTGGTGGAAAGAGTGGTGGATTAATTGTCATACAAATGGGAAAGGTTATTGTAATGATTGTAATTTTTGTTGAAAAATGTCTTGATCTTGTAATGCATCATAATGCATCTTTTACATTTGGCTAGGACATACCTAATATACTTAATAATTGTGCCAGTCTTAGACAGCCAGTGTATGTATCTAGGGCCAGACTATGACATGGCAGAGTGGACATAATCACTTTTATATGCCGTAAAAGGTGCCTGACCTGTTGCTCTGCACTCCACCATGGCTACCATGACGACCAACACATAGAGGAGGGAAAGAGAATGATGGGAAGAGAGGAGAGAGAGAGATAAGGAGAAGAGGAGAAGAAAAGGAGGAGAGGAGAACAGAAAAGAAGGGCCCAAAGGGGGGTGAGAGAGGGTAGAAGAGTGGAAACAAAAAACATGTCAGTCTGCCTCACCCCCCCCAGTAGAAATACCCTGGCATCCGAGGACAAATCAGGTATTTAGTCTCATAAGGGCTTTCAATTTAGCCCTAACTCCTCACAAATATGCAATATATTCTCATTCACTCTCCACTCCCCACCCCCCCCCTCCCCCACTCCATCTCTCTTTTCTTCAAAAACATTCTTTAGTCTGAGATGAACAGGCAGCTCCGGAGAAATGTATGTGTGTGTGTGTGTGTGTGTGTGTGTGTGTGTGTGTGTGTGTGTGTGTGTGTGTTTATTCTATTCAGACTGAAGACGGCGTTGTCAGGAGTTACCAATCCCCTTCTTAAGAAGAGTTTACATGGTGAGAGGAGGGGACTGACAGAGAAAGATGCTGACTCGATGTGTGTGTGTGTGTGTGTGTGTGTGTGTGTGTGTGTGTGTGTGTGTGTGTGTGTGTGTGTGTGTGTGTGTGTGTGTGTGTGTGTGTGTGTGTGTGTGTGTGTGTGTGTGTGTGTGTGTGTGTGTGCGTGCGTGCGTGCGTGCGTGCGTGCGTGCGTGCGTGTGTGTGTAAATCACTCTAAAGCACCCCAGCAGGGGGCTAAAGACACACATTCCAGTTTTTTATGAGAAACGGGCAGAGAATATTGATATTGTGACCAGGCTCAGCGGGTAGCAGGGCAAAGCAGGCCCTACTTCACACAGTGAGGGTAGAGAACAGCAGAGGGAGGGGTTTCCCACCCCACATCACAGGGACAATGGCAGAGCAGGGAGTCAGGCTGTAGTTCTACAGAAATCCTAAAGTCATGACTGGTATTTCAACAGGGTGTGAGTGATCTGAACTTCCCACATAAAGTGTGTGTGTGTGTGTGTGTGTGTGTGTGTGTGTGTGTGTGTGTGTGTGTGTGTGTGTGTGTGTGTGTGTGTGTGTGTGTGTGTGTGTGTGTGTGTGTGTGTGTGTGTGTTTGTATGCACAACTACAGTTGAAGTCGGAAGTTTACATATACTTACGGTTGGTGACAATTGAACTCATTTTTCAACCACTCCACAAATTTAACAAACTATAGTTCTGGCAAGTCGCTTAGATCTACTTTGTGCATGACATAAATCTTTTTTCCAACAATTGTTTACAGACAGATTATTTCACTGTATCACAATTCCAGTGGGTCAGAAGTTTACATACACTAAGTTGACTGTGCCTTTAAACAGCTTTGACAATTCCAGAAAATGATGTCATGGCTTTAGAAGCTTCTGATAGGCTAATTGACATAATTTGAGTCAACTGGAGGTGTACCTGTGGATGTATTTCAAGGCCGAGCTTCAAACTCAGTGCCTCTTTACTTGACATCATGGGAAAATTAAAAGAAATCAGCCAAGACCTCAGAAAAAAAAATTGTAGACCTCCACAAGTCTGGTTCATCCTGGGAGCAATTTCCAAACGCCTGAATGTACCACGTTCATCTGTACAGACAATAGTACGCAAGTATAAACACCATGGGACCACGCAGCCGTCATACAGCTCAGGAAGGAGACGTGTTGTGTCTCCTAGAGATGAACGTACTTTGGTGCGAAAAGTGCGAATCAATCCCAGAACAACAGTGAAGGACCTTGTGCAGATGCTGGAGGAAACAGGTACAAAAGTATCTATATCCACAGTAAAACGAGTCCAATATCGACATAACCTGAAAGGCCGCTCAGCAAGGAAGAAGCCACGGCTCCAAAACCACCATAAAAAAAGCCAGACTACAGTTTGCAAATGCACATAGGGACAAAGATCATACTTTTCAGAGAAATGTCCTCTGGTCTGATGAAACAAAAATAGAACTGTTTGGCCATAATGACCATCGTTATGTTTGGAGGAAAAGGGGGAGGTTTGCAAGCCGAAGAGCACCATCCCAACCGTGAAACACGGGGGTGGCAGCATCATGTTGTGGGGGTGCTTTGATGCAGGAGGGACTGGTGCACTTCACAAAATAGATGGCTTCATAAGGATGAAAAATTATGTGAATATATTGAAGCAACATCTCAAGACATCAGTCAGGACGTTAAAGCTCGGTCGCAAATGGGTCTTCCAAATGGACAATGACCCCAAGCATACTTCCAAAGTTGTGGCAAAATGGCTTAAGGACAACAAAGTCAAGGTATTGGAGTGGCCATCATAAAGCCCTGACCTCAATCCTATAGAACATTTGTGGGCAGAACTGAAAAAGCATGTGCGAGCAAGGAGGCCTACAAACCTGACTCAGTTACACCAGATCTGTCAGGAGGAATGGGCCAAAACTCACCCAACTTATTGTGGGAAGCTTGTGGAAGGCTACCCGAAATGGTTGACCCAAGTTAAACAATTTAAAGGCAATGCTACCAAATATTAATTGAGTGTATGTACATTTCTGACCCACTGGGAATGTGATGAAAGAAAGAAAAGCTGAAATAAATAATTCTTTCTACTATTATTCTGACATTTCACATTCTTAAAATAAAGTGGTGATCCTAACTGACCTAAGACAGGGAATTCTTACTAGGATTAAATGTCAGGATTTGTGAAAAATTTTGTTTAAATGTATTTGGCTAAGGTGTATGTAAACTTCCGACTTCAACTGTAGCTCTCACAGTCTCACATCAGAATTACACGTTCAACCATGTTTTTCAAACATCCAATTGTCAAAGTCGCTGCAAACGTCAAATTTCAAAGTGTTTAAGGTTAAATTTAGGCATTAAGTCCGAATTTTCAAGGTTAGGGTTAAGGTTTGGGATAGTCTTAAAACAAAAATCTCAAAAACAACTTTCTATCGCTGGATTAAATCTAATTACACACACACACACACAGACACACACACAGACACACACACACACACACACAGAGGCAGATGCTTAGTCCATCCGCCATCCCCGTCCCCAACGCACTAGAAAAACTGAAACCTACTTGAAGGTAACAGCACTCAATGTTGCCCCTAGTGGCCGGTTTCCAAGTCACCTCCCAGCGTCCTGAAAAAAGGAAGGACATCGAATACTGACTTTTATTACAGGCTGTGTGTGTGAGTGTATGACAAGACCGCCCTGATAACTTCAGCACCACCTCCTCAGCAGGAGCAGGGAATGGCACGGTTTGGCCTGCCAAGGAAACAAGTGGAAGAAAGGGTAGAAGGACAGAAGGATAAAAAGTGACAATAATAATCCCTAAGAAAGTCTGCAGAAGTCCTTTCCTTTCCTGGCTTCCTCTCTTCCCTCATCTATTTTCACATCCTCTCCATTTTCTCAGGGACAGATTATACTGCCCTGACGCCACTGTCTCCATGATAAAAAAAAATTAAACGTGTGTGTGTGTGTGTGTGGAAGCCTGACCAAAGAGAGACGGCCAAGAGAATCATATTTTCCATGCATGTGTGGGCGTGGGTGTGTGTGTAATTAGATTTAATGTTGGCTCAGTGGATTAATGCTATGTAATGCACTCGAATATGGCCAGGGGGCCACCAGGGACAATTTAACACTGCTACAGTAAAAAGACTTGGAACAGGGGCAGTATATCAAGCGATAAGTTCCCCCTTGTCCAAGTTCTTATTCATTGTTATCTAAAAAGGCTAAACTGATCCTAAATCTGCACTGCTACTCTGAGACGTTGGATACATAGGACCCCAGAGGATAGAAGGAAGCTGTGGATGATTTAGGTAGCCATGGTAGTATGAGGCACACATTGGGGTTTAGCCAAAGGGATACTTCGGGATTTTGGCATTGAGGCCCTTTATCTACTTCCTAGGAGTCAGATGAACTTGTGGATACCATTTGTATGTCTCTGTGTCCAGTATGAAGGAGGTTTGAGCTGGTTTTGCAAGCCAATGCTAACTAGCGTTAGCACAATGACTGGGTATCTGCTAGCATGCTATCGGTGTCTGCTAGCAGATAAAGGGGCTTGTCAAAATCCCGAAGTATCCCTGTTAATAATACATGCACTGCTCTCTGCTGCTGTCTGCAGCAGGCTCTAGATTTCAGGCCGGACTTCAAACAGAGAGATGGTATTCCCTGAGGCCGGGATTCCAAGGGGCCCCTGACATGGAATACTGCCGGGCGGTCAATGGGGGGGTGATGAAGGGACAGGGGGTTTATGGTCACCCCTCTGGGTGTCTTCTATTCAGACCCTAGTGCCAGGCTGGGAATATGAAGAGGAGCTGGCTCTCTGCTTTTATCTCTACGCCTTTTAATGAGGCTTGAGTTCGTGTGTGTGAACGTTGCTAGCTCGCATGATGAGTAAGCTTGCCTGACACCTGAAGACTTGCACAGGTGACCTTGGTTTGAACCCTGGCTGGGTGAGTGTTAGTGTGTATCTATCCCTCTCTCCAACTCACACTAGAGCAAACCGCTTATATACTGAACAAAAATATAAACGCAACATGTAGTGTTGGTCCCATGTTTCATGAGCTGAAATAAAAGATCCCAGAAATGTTCCAGATGCACAAAACCTTATTTCTCTCAAATGTTGGGAACAAATTGGTTGATAATCCATCCACCTGACAGGTGTGGCATATCAAAAAACTGATTAAACAGCATGATCATTACACAGGTACACCTTGTGCTGAACGACATTAAAAGGCCATTCTAAAATGTTTTGTCACACAACACAATGGCACTTTTTCAGAGGGGTTGCGTTAAATGCGGAAGACACATTTCAGTTAAATGCATTCAGTTGCACAACTGACTAGGTATTCCCTTCTCTCTCTCTCACACAGATGTCTCAAGATTTGAGGGAGCGTGCAATCGGCATGCTGACTGCAGGAATGTAGTACGTCCAACCGGCCTCACCAGTAACCACGCCAGCCCCAGGACCTGCACATCCGGCTTCTTCACCTGCGGGATGTTCTGAGACCAGTCACCCGTACAGCTGATAAAACTGAGGAGTATTTATGTCTGTAATAAAGCCCTTTTGTGGAGAAAAAACTCATTCCAAATTGGCTGGCCTGGCTCCCAATTGGGTGGACCTATGCCCTCCCAGGCCCACCCATGGCTGAGCCCCTGTCCAGTCATGTGAAATCCATAGATTAGGGCCTAATTCATTATTTCAATTGACTGATTTCCTTATATGAACTGTAACTCAGTAAAATCGTTGAAATTGTTGCATTTATATTTTTGTTCAGTACACAACTGAGATTTTTAACAATTCTAAAATCAGACATAAACAAGTGTATTCGGGATATATTTTTAAAATGGAGTGCTGACACCCTCACCGCTATTTGCCTATTCATGATCCCAAAACCCACACAAGCCTCTCTTGGCTTCAATACACACTGCCTACCTGCTGCTGCTCTGAGCAACAGAATATTAACTTTCTGAAAATAAAATAAAATATTGGCACATGCCACTGGTTCAGGTAGAACAGACAATTAACAGAAGGAAAAGAAGGAGGACTCTAATATGCTCCCACGGATGTTTATGAAAACACACAACACGTCGACAGTGGATAGAAACGGAGAGCAAAACATTGTCTGTTGTTGTGTGTCTCCAACAACCCACTGGGACAGTACATCACAGATGCAGATATTTCTCTGAGACCTTTGAACTCCCGGTGCCAGTGAATGTCTCATATGATCCACTACGGGGCTGCAGTGTTTCAGAAGCACTAGTTCTACTGTAAAGGCTTACTCAATCATCAAGTGGAAAGAATCTGTCCCTCCCTTCGACTGGCTGCCAGCTCCACTAACGTTACAGTCTACTTGTCACATCTCGGGCCTCAAGGCATTTGGGCTTTACTATCATATAATGTTTAATAACAACACAATCATTTACGGTGGGTTTTGTTCAGACCTACCGCAGGGTTAACAATGTTTAGCCTATATGCAGTATTCAGTATGTCTGCCATACAGAACTACAACCCAAAACGATGGTGGTATTGTAAGCACCATACTCCAATCAGAACAGAACTGCTATACGTAACTTTCAGTTTAGTTACCCTGATAAACTGACTGATTGATAAATATATATTTTCTCTCTGTACTTAAATGTGTGCTATATATTGTGGACCTAGAAGCTAAGAAGTGAATGAGCCATAAGTCAATAGACAGTAGATCCAATTTTGAGGAGACCCAACAGACAATAGACCAGGCCAGTAGTCTTGTCAGAGCCTTGGAGTCGATACACAGACCTATCCCATCCTCTCTTCCCAGTCCATCTCACTAAGCACTGCTTTCATCAACCTCGCTAATCACCAAACTGTGTGTGTGTGTGTGTGTTCGTTTGTTTGTTTGCTCACACACGCATGTGTGTGTATGTGTGTTCCACTTCACAATGAAGTGTACTGACGACAGGCAGGGAGGGAGACACATTGACATGGTAATGCTGCTATAGGGAGACACATTGACATGGTAATGCTGCTATAGGGAGACACAATGACATGGAACTGCTGCAATAGGGAGACACATTGACATGGTAATGCTGCTATAGGGAGACACATTGACATGGTAATGCTGCTATAGGGAGACACATTGACATGGTAATGCTGCTATAGGGAGACACATTGACATGGTAATTATGCTATGGGAAGACACATTGACAAGGTAATGCTGCTATAGGGAGACACATTGACATGGTAATGCTGCTATAGGGAGACACATTGACATGGTAATTATGCTATAGGGAGACACATGAAACACAGTAATGCTGCTATAGGGAGAGACAATGACATGGAACTGCTGCAATAGGGAGACACATTGACATGGTAATGCTGCAATAGGGAGACACATTGACATGGCAATGCTGCAATAGGGAGACACATTGACATGGTAATGCTGCTATAGGGAGACACATTGACATGGTAATGCTGCAATAGGGAGACACATTGACATGGTAATGCTGCTATGGGGAGAGACAATGACATGGTAATGCTGCTATAGGGAGACACATGAAACACAGTAATGCTGCTATAGGGAGACACATTGACATGGTAATGCTGCTATAGGGAGACACAATGACATGGAACTGCTGCAATAGGGAGACACATTGACATGGTAATGCTGCTATAGGGAGACACATTGACATGGTAATGCTGCTATAGGGAGACACATTGACATGGTAATGCTGCTATAGGGAGACACATTGACATGGTAATTCTGCTATGGGAAGACACATTGACAAGGTAATGCTGCTATAGGGAGACACATTGACATGGTAATGCTGCTATAAGGAGACACATGAAACACAGTAATGCTGCTATAGGGAGAGACAATGACATGGAACTGCTGCAATAGGGAGACACATTGACATGGTAATGCTGCTATAGGGAGACACATTGACATGGTAATGCTGCTATAGGGAGATATATAGAGCAGTGTGAATTCATCTCCACCCAAAAACAGCTGGTAATGCTGCAATATGGAGACACATTGGCATGGCAATGCTGCTATAGGGAGATATATAGAGCAGTGTGAATGCATCTCCACCCAAAAACAGCTGGGCTGGTGGCCTGCAATCAGAACCCTCTCAGAGCTGCTTCCAGAGAAATTAGCTGGATTTACTGAGTGGGGGGGAGGGAGAGAGAGGGGGGTTATCTTCAGAGAGAGAGAGAGAGAGAAGGGAGAGGGGGATGATCCTCAGAGAGAGAGAGAAAGGAGGGCTGGAATGGGCGAGGCATTTAATGGACCTTTTTATGTGGGGTCAGAGGATTAGAAGGCTCAATGCTTGCCTCCGCGGACGCTCCTCTGAGAAAGTGAAGAGAATGTGAATGACAGAGTGTGTGTAATAGTGTGTGTGTGTGTGTGTGTGTGTGTGTGTGTGTGTGTGTGGTTGTCTGTGCATGTGTTTTCCGCATGTGTTTACCCCATAGTACCTTACAGTCCAACCTCCACCCCCAATGGAAGTGCAAGTGTAATACTGTGCTCTTGCATGGAGTATGTCGGAGTGTGTATCAGTACCCTGGGTGTAAACAGTGCCCCCTGGGATGCCAGCTGATGCCAACTCAGTGGGCTCTAATAGGAGAATGTCATGTGAAGGTCTGGAGGTTCCATACACTGTCACTTCACAGCACCACTCTGTACAATCCTCTTAGCAACATACACAGCCCTACAGGTTGCCTTATGATAATTACTTACACATCTCAGATATGGACAGGCTTGTAAAAGTCTCTGTGTCTGTGTGTGTGTGTGTGTGTGGTGTGTGTGTGCGCGTGTGTGTGCGCGTGTGCACCCTCATTTGTGTGTGTTCGCATGTGTCTCTCCTCCCATGTGTGTGTGGGTGAGTGTGTGTTTCTATGTGTTTCTATGTGTGTGCGTGCGTAAATGTGTGTGTGTGTGTCCGTGCCTAAGCATGTGTGTTTATCCATGCTGAGTGAATCCTGGAAAGTGGCTATGGGCAGATTAAACAGTTTGCCACTGGGCAGATTAAACAGGGTGACCCTGCCTGTGCTCTTATCTGGAGTAAACACTGAAGCCCAGCCCTTGTTCTCTCTCTCTCTCTCTCTCTCTCTCCCCCCCCCCCTCTCTCTCTCTGTCTTCCCTCCCTCTCTCTCTCTCTCTCTCTCTCTCTCTCTATGTCTTCCCCCCCTCTCTCTCTCTCTCTGTCACCCCCCCCCCCCCCCCCTCTCTGTCATCCTCCCTCTCTCTCTTGCGTGCTCTATGCATCTCTCTCTCTCTTTCTCAGTCTTTCCCTCTCAATTCAATTTCAATTTAAAGGGGCTTTATTGGCTTGAGAAACGTTAGTTTACATTGCCAAAGCAAGTGAAATAGACAATAAACAAAAGTGAAATAAACAATACAAATGAACAGTAAACATTAGACTCACAACAGTTCCAAAAGAATAAAGACATTTCAAATGTCATATTATGGCTATATACAGTGTTGTAACAATGTGTAAATAGTTAAAATACAAAAGGGAAAATAAATAAACATAAATATGGGTTGTATTTATGCAGCTCAGTTTCCACCTCGTTTTGTGGGCAGCGTGCACATCTCCCCCTCCCTCTCCCTCTCTCTCTCTCTCTCTCTCTCTCTCTCTCACACACACTTGGAGAATCAAGGAAGAATTTCTTTAATCTCTTTAAATGTCAACAGCATCGTGGCTCTAACATGGGCTGCCATGGCAATGACCTCTCGCCACCCCAGAATGCATTGCTTCTAACAAACCAAAACCAGCAGAAGAAACACACATCTGAGTGAGTAATATCCAGTCTGAAGCTACTTCTGAAGCCAAAAAGTAAAATACATTCATCTCTGGGTCATTTTGTTATATAAAGCTAAGTAAATAAGTATACTAAGCGACCAAGCTGCTAGGACAGAACAGACCTGGCGTCACCTTCAATTAGCACTGAAGTGTGAAGTCAGATGTGTGAAAACCCAAATGCAGAGGACTTTGAAGCCCCAATGGCTTATCCCTGTCCAGAGGTCATTACAACACAGTACCCCATGGATATTAAAAATAACACTGCACGGAATAAGTACAAAAAAAAGCTCCTCAAGGACAATCCATAGACACTATTTGCTGACTGCTACAAAGACGGGAACAGACCATCCCCACGGTGCTATAAGAGCACACTAACCCTATGTCAAGAGAGAAGGTATTTGCCCAGGGTGGAAACTCAGAATACTAGACATTGAGGAAAGTGAAACAACCTCTGTCAACGTGTACAGGTCTGGGACAGTAATGGTGCAGGGCCTCCTCATGCTGTTCCAGCAGGACTTTTACGGGATCAAAGAGAGAGCACCGCAGGAAAAGATCTCTCTGTGATGACTCACCCGTCCTGAGTGAGTCTGATCACACCTCTTCAAACTGTCCTGCAGACGAGGATTGTCACCCCCCACACAAGACCTGGAGGGCAGAAGGTGGAGATGGGACGGCTGTCTGATTGAGATTGTGCACCTCATTGAATGAAATGGCAAATACATTCAAGGGGATAAACTTTTTCCCAAACACAAAGTGGCTAAACTCTGGTGCCCAAACACCAGGCATGCCCTGGAGCTGTTGTCAGAGAACAGACTAAGGTGCCCCAGCCACATCATAATTCACACGGGCACAAATGACCTGAGGGCCCAGCAGGAAAGGGTGGCAACAGCACTCAAGGGAGTGATTGAAAAAGCTTCTTCCACTTTCTTTAACGCACAAGTGGTTATCTCCACCCTGCTACCACGAAAATACTTTCACCCTGCCACCACGCAGCAGGTGAATGCAAGGATTTTGCGAGACTGTGCCTCAAAACCTCATGTCTACCTGGCACACCACTCTACCCTGGACTTGAACAGCCTTTATGCCAGGTCCACCTCTACAAGGCAGCAATCCCAACTTTTGACAGGACCCTGAAGGACGTCACCCTCAGCCGTAGCCCAAGCACCTCACACAGGAGCAACAGACACCCCACCCAGACCAGCGAGACACCCCGCCCAGACCAAGGAGACAACCTCCCAGACCTGCAAGACCCCCTCCTGAAAGACCTATACCAAGAGAACCCATGCCAAGAGGACCTACACCTAGATCACAGCATCACCAGCCACACCCCAACCAGCTAAGACCACCCCAAGCAAACCCTTGCAACACCCTATATAGGCCACCCCATATCAGACATATGTGCCATTCACATGCCCCCCTGCCTCTGCGGCAAAGACCTCAACATGACAGCAGGACATTTGCCCAGGCGGTGAGCAGAACAGAAACGCCAAAGGAACTGAATAATATTAAGAAATGCTATAGTTAGTGTAGAAATCTACTAAAAAACAATTAGGCACAAACAAATTCAAACCCTTCTAGACAATTTCCTGGACAAAAGGTTTCACTTTAATAGTGAAGGTTAAACTTGGCAGTAGAAAACCTACACAGTATATCTGACCTCTCAGCTTCCCTATCAATTCTAAAAATGTCAAGCAGACAACCTAAGTAAATGAACAACAATTACAAATGGTTTGATGAAGAATGCAAAAACCTAAAAGAAATTGAGAAACCTGTCCAATCAAAAACATAGAGACCCAAAAAACCTGAGCCTACTCCTTCACTATGGTGAATCACGAAAACAATACAGAATTACAGAAATCCAACCACTTCTGGGAAAATTGGAATACTCTAAACAAACAACAACACAGAGAGTTATCAATCCAAAATGGAGATGTATGGGTAAACCACTTCTCCAATCTTTTTGGCTCTATAACAAAGAACAAAAAGCAAAAACATATACATGATCAAATACAAATCTTAGAAACAACTATTAAAGACCAGAACACACTGGATTGTCCAATTACATTAAATGAACTACAGGACAAAATACAAACCCTCTAACCCAAAAAGGCCTGTGGGGTTGATGGTATCCTAAATTAAATAATAAAATATACAGACCACAAATTCCAATTGGCTATACTTAAACTCTTTAACATCATCCTGGCATGTTCCCCAATATTTGGACACAAGGACTGATTCCCCTAATTCACAAAAGTGGAGACAAATTTGACCCCAATAACTACCAGGGGATATGCGTCAACAACAACGTTGGGAAGATCCTCTGATTATCATTAACCGCAGACTCGTACATGCTTTGTTGGTTTCAAAAAAAGCTTTCGACTCAATTTGGCATGAGGGTCTGCTATACAAATCGATGGAAAGTGGTGTTGGGGGGGGGAAACATACGACATTATAAAATCCATGTACACAAACAACAAGTGTGCGGTTAAAATTGGCAAAAAACACACACATTTCTTTCCACAGGGCTATGGGGTGAAACAGGGATGCAGCTTAAGCCCCTCTTCAGCATATATATCAACGAATTGGCGAGGGCACTAGAACAGTCTGCAGCACCAGGCCTCACCGTACTAGAATCTGAAGTCAAATGTCTACTGTTTGCTGATGATCTGGTGCTTCTGTCACCAACCAAGGAGGGCCTGGAGGGCCTACAGCACCTAGATCTTCTGCACAGATTATGTCAGACCTGGGCCCTGATAATAAAGCTCAGTAAGACAAAAAAAGGTCTGGTGGCCAGGACCACAAATACAAATTCCATCTAGAGACTGTTGCCCTAGAGCACACAAAAAAAATGACAATGTAAAACACCAAATAATGCATGCAGAGCAGAATTAGGCTGATACCCGCTAATTATCAAAATCCAGAAAAGATATGTTAAATTCTACAACCACCTAAAAGGAAGCAATTCCCAAACCTTCCTTAACAAAGCCATCACCTACAGAGAGATGAACATGGAGAAGAGTCCCCTAAGTAAGCTGGTCCTGGGGCTCTGTTGACAAACACAAAGTAACCCCACAGGGCCCCATGACAGCAACACAATTAGACTCAACCAAATCATGAGAAAACAAAAATATAATTACTTGACATATTGGAAAGAATTTACAAAAAACCTGACCAAACTAGAATGCTATTTGGCCCTAAACAGAGGGTTCACAGTGGCAGAATACCTGGCCACTATGACTGACCAAAAATTAAGGAAATCTGTGACTACAGTATGTACAGACTCAGTGAGCATGGCCTTGCTATTGAGAAAGAAGACAGGCTATGTGGACACTGCCCGTAAAATTAGGTGGAAAGTGAGCTGCACATCCTAACCTCCTGCCAAATGTATGACCATATTAGAGACACGTATTTCCCTCAGATTACACAGACCCACAAAGAATTCGAAAACAAATCCAATTTGGATAAAGTATCATATCTATTGGATGAAATACCACAGTGTGCCATCATAGCAGCAACATTTGTGACCTTTTTCCACCATAAAAAGGCAACCAGTGAAGAACCATCACCATTGTAAATACAACCCATATTTATGCTTATTTATTTTCCCTTTTGTACTTTAACTATTTGCACATCATTACAACACTGTATATAGACATAATATGACATTTGAAAGGTCTTTATTTTGGAACTTTTGTGATTGTAATGTTTTGTTATTTTTTTATTGTTTATTTCACTTTGGTTCATTATCTATTTCACTTGCTTTAAACATATGTTTCCCAAAGCATTTTAAATTGAAATTGAATTGAGAGAGCGAGAGAGAGTGACAGAGAGGCACAGAGAGTGAGAGAAAAGAGAGATGGTGTCATAAAACAGACGAAGAGAGAGAGGGACAGTGATAGAAGGAGAATGAGAAAGGAGGGGACAAAGTGAGCGAGGGAGAGAGAGACAAAAGGAGAGAGATAGGCAGTGTGTGTACTATCTGAGGGTATCGAATGCGGGGCCACAAAAGGCCTGGCGGGCAGCGGCGCAACAGAATCTGTCCCGTTTGTCCCCTCAAATGGCCCCTAGGGACCCCTGGGTAATGGGTCCTTTATGCCGAGGCCTTTTCAGGACCTAATCCTCATCTACATAACAACAGTGTCACTTGGAAGCTGCGCTGTGTCATCTCCGCCTGGCCGTCACTCACTACTGACCTTTTGCTCTCTTGAGTGTCGCTCTCGCCCGATGTCTGGCTTGCTCTCTCTCTCTCTGCCATTCATTTTTTCTCTCTCTCTCTCTGTCTATCTTTCTGTCTCCCTCATTTATCGTTTGCTCCCAAAACAATGTTGGTTTAAGAGAGAAAGACAGTAAACCAGAGGTCAGCTAACAAAATACTAAGCCTCAGACGCCATGTCACGGTGTGTTCAATAATCACATAACAGAATCAAATGCACTATAAACGGGCTACAGTATAACCAGAACCAATCCAATAGGACCAAACCATTTTCTCCAGTTTCATCTATAGATTGTAGCATCTGTATGATGTTTCACACGTTCCTCCGCTCCTCTTCCACAACTGCCCTGAGGTTAGATTTACAGTACAGTAGGAATCTGCTCTGCTCTCATTGATGGAACACTGTTTTGGGAGACATGGATCCACCCACAATAATCTCGCCCCACTTCCACAGAATGAAGGTTTGTTCTGTAGACATCACTAGGGGACTAGTTATGCACTGTACCTTTAGAGAGCGTACAGTCTACACACATACTAGTACAACACACCCAACACACAACAAAAACACGCTCCTCCACACATGTAAATCTAATTCCCATCGTCTCACATGGGAACTGAATGATAAGAGTATAAACCTGTTGAGTATCAACCGACTTCACCTTTACCTGGTCCAAAAATCTGTTTGTGCTGTATGTGACTATAGCCAGCTCGGCAGTAATGCGCCTGTGTGTTGGTGTAACCATGGTAACGGAGTGAGGCTGAAGGGAGGGCCTACCTGGTTGAAGCGCTCCAGCCTCTCCTTCACCTCGGCCAGTTCGGGGTTTGGGCTGCGAACTTTGACCTCGGGGTTCTGCTTCTGGGCCTGGAGACCGTTCCCCACCACTCTGCCTGTATAACTGGAGAGAGGGAGAGAGAGAGAGGATGGAGGGGGCAGTGGGAGAGGGAGAGAGAGAGAGAGAGAGAGAGAGAGAGAGAGAGAGAGAGAGAGAGGGAGAGAGAGAGAGAGAGAGAGAGAGAGAGAGAGGATGAAGGGGGCAGTGGGAGAGGGAGCGAGAGAGAGGATGGAGGGGGCAGTGGGAGAGGGAGCGAGAGAGGATGGAGGGGGCAGTGATAGAGGGAGCGAGAGAGAGGATGGAGGGGGCAGTGGGAGAGGGAGCGAGAGAGAGGATGGAGGGGGCAGTGGGAGAGGGAGCGAGAGAGAGGATGGAGGGGGCAGTGGGAGAGGGAGCGAGAGAGAGGATGGAGGGGGCAGTGGGAGAGGGAGCGAGAGAGAGGATGGAGGGGGCCGTGGGAGAGGGAGAGAGAGAGAGAGAGAGAGAGGATGGAGGGGGCAGTGGGAGAGGGAGAGAGAAAGAGAGAGAGAGAGGATGGAGGGGGCAGTGGGAGAGGGAGAGAGAGAGAGAGAGAAAGAGAGAGAGGATGGAGGGGGCAGTGGGAGAGGGAGAGAGAGAGAGGATGGAGGGGGCAGTGGGAGAGGGAGAGAGAGAGAGAGGATGTAGGGGGCAGTGGGAGAGGGAGAGAGAGAGAGAGAGAGAGGATGGAGGGGGCAGTGGGAGAGGGAGAGAGAGAGAGGATGGAGGGGGCAGTGGGAGAGGGAGAGAGAGAGAGAGAGAGAGAGAGAGAGAGGATGGAGGGGGCAGTGGGAGAGGGAGAGGGAGAGAGAGAGAAAGAGAGAGGGATTTAATTGATTGTTCGCTTGTTGAACGTGTGCAATAAAAACAGTGGCATTGCATCACATTACAATGGGGATTATATGTCTACAAACAACCAACTCTCATGCATC